>NW_024609756.1:30000-97500 GCF_018296145.1 Oncorhynchus tshawytscha
TTAGAATCAGCTGTGTCGTGTTAGGGCCAAAACGTGCACTCCTTGGGGTCCCGAGGACTGAGTTTGGGAAACACTGCCTTAGTCCCTAGGTTGTACATAACAAAGGTTAAGACAAGAGGATTCTAGTATCCCACAACTCTTTGCAAAAATGGTGAATAATTCTAAACAATGGGTTCAGCGATGCTAGTTAGCATCGGCGCTAGTCCCATTAATATGAAAAAAAAATTCAAAAGCTTTCTTGTGGAATTATTTGTATTCTAACCTGAGTATTTTCAACCTAGATCAGTCCCAGGATGCTAGCTAGCCTAGCTAGTAATTTGTAGTGGCAAATACGGTAGCATAGCGCTAGCATGACTAACTAAAGATGCTAGTTAGCCTAGCTAGGAATTTGTAGCGGCAGATGCGGTAGTAGTATAGCGGTAGCATGACTAACTAAAGATGCTAGTTAGCCTAGCTAGTAATTTGTAGCTGCAGATGCGGTAGCATAGTGCTAGCATGACTAACTAAAGATTCTAGTTAGCCAAGCTAACTAACTGAAGATGCTAGTTAGCCAAGCTAGTGATTTGTAGCGGCAGATGCGGTAGCCACCCTTTGCCTTCATGACAGCTTTGCACGCTCTTGGCATTCTCTCAACCAGCTTCACCTGGAATGCTATTGGCTACATTTCACCAGTAGTGTGTATATTTTTATTTATTTAAATGTAACCTTTATTTAACTAGGTAAGTCAGCTAAGAATAAATTATTGTATATCTATATATCTAGTCCCCCCTGCAGATACCGCTACTGTCTATGAATGTATGTGTGCTTTTAGACTTTACATATGTACTGAAATTTTCCACACGCACAAAAATCTTATTTCTCTTTATTTTGTGCACAAATTTGTTTGCAATCCTGTTAGTGAGCGTTTCTCATTTGCCAAGATAATTAATCCGCCTGACGTGTGGCATATCAAGAAGCTGATTAAACAGCATTATCATTGCATAAGTGCACCTTGTGCTGGGGGGCAATAAAAGGCCACTCTAAAAAATATGCTGTTTTGTCACAGAACACAATGCCACAATGTCTCAAGTTTTCCTGGAGCGTACAGTTGGCATGCTGACTGTAGGAATGTCCACCAGAGCTGTTACCAGAGAATTGAATGTTCATTTTTCTACCATAAGCCGCCTCCAAAGTTGTTTCAGAGAATTTGGCAGTATGTCCAACCGGCCTTATGACCACAGACCTTGTGTAACCACGCCAGCCCAGGACCTCCACATTCGGCTTCTTCACCTCAGCGGGATGGTCTGAGACCAGCCACCCGGACAGCTGATGAAACTGAGGAGTGTTTCTCCCTGTAATAAATCCCTTTTGTGGGGAAAAACCTCATTCTGATTGGCTGCGCCCCCCTGCCCAGTCATGTGAAATCCATAGATTTAGGGCCTATTGAATTCATATCAGTTGACTGATTCCCTTATTTGACCTTTAACTCAGTGAAACCGTGGAAGTTGTTGCTTGTTGTGTTTTTATATTTGTGTTCAGTATACGTGTGTATTAGCTGTGCCAGCAAGGCAACGTTAACAGGGTTCTATTAGTGTCTATGCATTCTCTTATTCTTAACATGTACAGTATGTGCTAACAATGACTTGGTGAATATATATGTGCTCTCTTAACCTTCTACATATGGCTAGGTATATTCAATATCAAACACACGCGCACACACACACACACACACACACACACACACACACACACACACACACACGGGTCTGTGAATATATATGCTCTCTTAACCTTCTACATATATGTGCTATATCACACACACACACACACACACACACACACACACACACACACACACACACACACACACACACACACACACACACACACACACACACACACACACACACACACAGGACTCTGAATATATGTTGTCTCTAAGCCCCAGCGTTGCTACCAAAGCTAACACAACTATGTTCTGTCATATACAGGTAACTGCCAAAATAATGGAAACACTATAAGGGATACAAAGTATATTGAAAACTGCTTCCACACAGGTGTGGTTCCTGAGTTAATTAATCAATTAACATCCCATTAGGTATAAAAATGCTGAACAGGTCATTATTTTGTCTATCTTGGCTATGTCCCCATAGGATGACAACGCCCCCATCCACAGGACACGAGTGGTCACTGAATGGTTTGAAGAGCATGAAAACATTGTTGACTAAATGCCATGGCCGTCTAAGTCACCAGATCTCAACCCAAATTGAACACTTGTAGGAGATTCTGGGGCGCCGCCTGAGACGGTGTTTTCCAACACCATTTGGCAAAACACCACATGATGTAATGCCTCGTGGAATAATGGTGTTGCCATTCCTCTATAGTTCCAGATGCTTGTAGAGTCTAATGCCAAGGCACGTTGAGGCTGTTCTGGCTCCTGGTGGCCCAACGCCCTGTTAAGACACTATGTTGGTGTTTCCTTTATTTTGACAGTTACTTGTATATGTGCTCTCTTAGGTAGTAGCACATTAATGTAAATGCTAACACACATATAACCTCTGAATATATGTGAATATATACTCTCTATAACCTCTGAATATATGTACTCTCTTGAATATATGTACTCTCTTAGGCTTCAACATATATGATATCCTACTACCTAACACACATATAACCTCTGAATATATGTACTCTCTTAGGCTTCAACATATATGATATCCTACTACCTAACACACATATAACCTCTGAATATATGTACTCTCTTAGGCTTCAACATATATGATATTCTACTACCTAACACACATATAACCTCTGAATATATGTACTCTCTTAGGCTTCAACATATATGATATCCTACTACCTAACACACATATAACCTCTGAATATATGTACTCTCTTAGGCTTCAACATATATGATATTCTACTACCTAACACACATATAATCTCTCTGAATATATGTGTGTATTGTATGTTTTCTCTCTGCTCACTGCTCTCCTCCCTTCCTGCTCTCTGGCCTGGTTGTTTTCAGAGATGGTAAACCAGCTCAATGCTCTCAGCTGCTTAGCCGGAGACCCTGAGGACTACTTCCTAAAGCTGGCTAGTAAAAGGCCAAGCAGCGCTCAGTCTCCCTCCCAAGGTCTTTCTGTTTTCAACTTTCAACCTTTTCTCTTTTTCTTTCTCACTCGTTCTCACTCTGTTCTCGTTCTGTTGTTCTGTCCCGTTTTGTCTTGTTCTTTCTAACTCTCGTTTCTCCCTCTACTGCCCTAGCTCTCTCTCTCTCTACTGCCCTAGCTCTCTCTCTCTACTGCCCTAGCTGCCCTAGCTCTCTCTCTCCTGCCCTAGCTCTCTCTCTACTGCCCTAGCTCTCTCTAGCTCTCTCTCCTGCCCTAGCTCTCTCTCTCTACTGCCCTAGCTCTCTCTCCCTCTCCTGCCCTAGCTCTCTCTCCTGCCCTAGCTCTCTCTCTACTGCCCTAGCTCTCTCTCTCCTGCCCTAGCTCTCTCTCTCTACTGCTCTCTACTGCCCTAGCTCTCTCTCTACTGCCCTAGCTCTCTCTCTCTACTGCCCTAGCTCTCTCTCTACTGCCCTACTGCCCTAGCTCTCTCTCTCTCTCTCTCTACTGCCCTAGCTCTCTCTCTCCTGCCCTAGCTCTCTCCCTCTCCTGCCCTAGCTCTCTCTCTCTCCTGCCCTAGCTCTCTCTCTGCCCTAGCCTCTCTCTCCTGCCCTCTCCTCTCTCTGCCCTAGCTCTCTCTCCTCTAGCTCTCTCTCCTGCCCTAGCTCTCTCTCTCTGCCCTAGCTCTGCCCTAGCTCTCTCTCTCTCTCCTGCCCTAGCTCTCTCTCTCTGCCCTCTCTCCCTCTCCTGCCCTAGCTCTCTACTGCCCTAGCTCTCTCTCTCTCCTGCCCTAGCTCTCTCCTACTGCTGCCCTAGCTCTCTCTCTCTCCTGCCCTAGCTCTCTCTCCCTCTCCTGCCCTAGCTCTCCCTCTCCTGCCCTAGCTCTCTCTCTCCCTCTCCTGCCCTAGCTCTCTCTCTCTCTGCCCTCTCCTCTCCTGCCCTAGCTCTCTCTCTCTACTCTCTCCTCTCCTGCCCTAGCTCTCTCTCTCTCTGCCCTAGCTCTCTCTCTCTCTGCCCTACTCCCCTAGCTCTCTCTCCCTCCTGCCCTAGCTCTCCTGCCCTAGCTCTCTCTCTCTCCTGCCCTAGCTCTCTCTCTCTCTCTCTCCTAGCTCTCTCCTCTCCTGCCCTAGCTCTCTCCCTCTCCTGCCCTAGCTCTCTCTCCCTCTCCTGCCCTAGCTCTCTCTCCCTCTCCTGCCCTAGCTCTCTCTCCCTCCACTGCCCTAGCTCTCTCTCCCTCTGCTGCCCTAGCTCTCTCTCTCTGCTGCCCTAGCTCTCTCTCCTCTCCTGCCCTAGCTCTCCCTCTCCTGCCCTAGCTCTCTCTCCTCTCCTGCCCTAGCTCTCTCTCTCCCTCTCCTGCCCTAGCTCTCTCCTCTCCTGCCCCTCTCTCCCCTCTCCTGCCCTAGCTCTCTCTCTCTCCTGCCCTCTCTCTCTCCTGCCCTAGCTCTCTCTCCTCTACTGCCCTAGCTCTCTCTCCCTCTCCTGCCCTAGCTCTCTCTCTCCCTCTCCTGCCCTAGCTCTCTCTCCCTCTACTGCCCTAGCTCTCTCTCTCTCCTGCCCTAGCTCCCTACTGCCCTAGCTCTCTCTCTCTCTACTGCCCTAGCTCTCTCTCTCCCTCTCCTGCCCTAGCTCTCTAGCTCTCTCTACTGCCCTAGCTCTCTCTCTAGCCCTCTCCTGCCCTAGCTCTCTCTCTCTCTCTCCTCTCTCTCTCTCCTGCCCTAGCTCTCTCCCTCTACTGCCCTAGCTCTCCCTCTCTCTCCCTCTCCTGCCCTAGCTCTCTCCTCTCCTGCCCTAGCTCTCTCTCTCTCCTGCCCTAGCTCTCTCTCTCTCCTGCCCTAGCTCTCTCTCCCTCTCCTGCCCTAGCTCTCTCTCTCCCTCTCCTGCCCTAGCTCTCTCTCCCTCTACTGCCCTAGCTCTCTCTCCTCTCTGCCCTAGCTCTCTCTCCTGCCCTAGCTCTCTCTCTCTCTACTGCCCTAGCTCTCTCTCTCCCTCTCCTGCCCTAGCTCTCTCTCTCTACTGCCCTAGCTCTCTCTCCCTCTCCTGCCCTAGCTCTCTCTCCCTCTCCTGCCCTAGCTCTCTCTCTCTCTCTCCCTCTCCTAGCTCTCTCTCTCCCTCTCCTGCCCTAGCTCTCTCTCTCCCTCTCCTGCCCTAGCTCTCTCCCTCTCCTGCCCTAGCTCTCTCCCTCTCCTGCCCTAGCTCTCTCTCTCTACTGCCCTAGCTCTCTCCCTCTACTGCCCTAGCTCTCTCTCCCTCTACTGCCCTAGCTCTCTCTCCCTCTACTGCCCTAGCTCTCTCTACTGCCCTAGCTCTCTCTCTCTACTGCCCTAGCTCTCTCTCCTCTCCTGCCCTAGCTCTCTCTCTCCCTCTCCTGCCCTAGCTCTCTCTCCCTCTCCTGCCCTAGCTCTCTCTCTCTGCTGCCCTAGCTCTCTAGCTCTCTCTCCCTCTCCTGCCCTAGCTCTCTCTCTCTACTGCCCTAGCTCTCTCTCCCTCTCCTGCCCTAGCTCTCTCTCTCTACTCTCTCCCTAGCTCTCTCTCCCTCTCTCCCTCTCCTCTACTGCCCTAGCTCTCTCTCTCTCCTGCCCTAGCTCTCTCTCTCTAGCTGCCCTAGCTCTCTCTGCCCTCTCTCCTGCCCTAGCTCTCTCTCTCTCTACTGCCCTAGCTCTCTCTCTCTCCTGCCCTAGCTCTCTCTCTCTCCTGCCCTAGCTCTCTCTCTCTCCTGCCCTAGCTCTCTCTCTCTCCTGCCCTACTGCCCTAGCTCTCTCTCTCTCTCCTGCCCTAGCTCTCTCTCTCTCCTGCCCTAGCTCTCTCTCCCTCTCCTGCCCTAGCTCTCTCTCTCTACTGCCCTAGCTCTCTCCCTCTCCTGCCCTAGCTCTCTCTCTCTCTCCTGCCCTAGCTCTCTCTCTCTCTACTGCCCTAGCTCTCTCCCTCTCCTGCCCTAGCTCTCTCTCTCTCCTGCCCTCTCCTAGCCCTAGCTCTCTCTCTCTCTACTGCCCTAGCTCTCTCTCCTCTCCTGCCCTCTCTCTCTCTACTGCCCTAGCTCTCTCTCTCTCTACTGCCCTAGCTGTCTCTCCCTCTCCTGCCCTAGCCTAGCTCCTAGCTCTCTCTCTCCTCTACTGCCCTAGTCTCTCTCCCTCTCCTGCCCTCTCTCCCCTCTCCTGCCCTAGCTGCCCTAGCTCTCTCTCTCTACTGCCCTAGCTCTCTCTCTCTACTGCCCTAGCTCTCTCTCCCTCTCCTGCCCTAGCTCTCTCTCTCTCTACTGCCCTAGCTCTCTCTCTCTCCTGCCCTAGCTCTCTCTCTCTACTGCCCTAGCTCTCTCTCTCTACTGCCCTAGCTCTCTCTCCCTCTCCTGCCCTAGCTCTCTCTCCCTCTACTGCCCTAGCTCTCTCTCTCCCTCTCCTGCCCTAGCTACTGCCCTCTCTCTCTCCTGCCCTAGCTCTCTCTCTCCCTCTCCTGCCCTAGCTCTCTCTCTCTACTGCCCTAGCTACTGCCCTAGCTCTCTCTCTACTGCCCTGCCCTACTGCTCTCTCTCTCTCCTGCCCTAGCTCTCTGCCCTCTCTCTCTCTCTACTGCCCTAGCTCTCTCTCTCTCTCTCTCCTGCCCTAGCTCTCTCTCTACTGCCCTAGCTCTCTCTCTCTACTGCCCTAGCTCTCTCTCTCCTGCCCTAGCTCTCTCCCTCTCTCTCTGCCCTAGCTCTCTACTGCTAGCTCTCTCTCTCTCTGCCCTAGCTCTCTCTCTCTCCTGCCCTAGCTCTCTCTCTACTGCCCTCTCTCTCTCTACTGCCCTAGCTCTCTCTCTCTACTGCCCTAGCTCTCTCTCTCTACTGCCCTAGCTCTCTCTCTCTCCTGCCCTAGCTCTCTCTCTCTCTAGCTCTCTCTCCCTCTCCTGCCCTAGCTCTGTCTCTACTGCCCTAGTTTCTCTCCTCTCCTGCCCCTCTACTGCCCTCTCTCTCCTGCCCTAGCTCTCTCTCTACTGCCCTAGCTCTCTCTCTCTCCTGCCCTAGCTCTCTCTCTCTCCTGCCCTAGCTCTCTCCTAGCTCTCTACTGCCCTAGCTCTCTCTCTCTACTGCCCTAGCTCTCTCTCTCTCTACTGCCCTAGCTCTCTGCCCTAGCTCTCTCTCTACTAGCCCTAGCTCTCTCTCTCTACTGCCCTAGCTCTCTCTCTCTACTGCCCTAGCTCTCTCTCTCTCTCTAGCTCTCTCCCTAGCTAGCTCTCTCTCTCTACTGCCCTAGCTCTCTCTCTCTCTACTGCCCTAGCTCTCTCTCTCTCTACTGCCCTAGCTCTCTCTCTCTACTGCCCTAGCTCTCTCTCTCTACTGCCCTAGCTCTCTCTCTCTCTACTGCCCTAGCTCTCTCTCTCTCTCTACTGCCCTAGCTCTCTCTCTACTGCCCTAGCTCTCTCTACTGCCCTAGCTCTCTCCTCTCTCTCTCTCTACTGCCCTAGCTATCTCTCTCTCTACTGCCCTAGCTCTCTCTCTCTCTACTGCCCTAGCTCTCTCTCTCTACTGCCCTAGCTCTCTCTCTCTACTGCCCTAGCTCTCTCTCTCTACTGCCCTAGCTCTCTCTCTCTGCTCTACTGCTCTCTCTCTCTCTCTACTGCCCTAGCTCTCTCTCTCTCTACTGCCCTAGCTCTCTCTCTCTACTGCCCTAGCTCTCTCTCTCTCTACTGCCCTAGCTCTCTCTCTCTACTGCCCTAGCTCTCTCTCTACTGCCCTAGCTCTCTCTCTCTACTGCCCTAGCTCTCTCTCTCTCTACTGCCCTAGCTCTCTCTCTCTACTGCCCTAGCTCTCTCTCTCTCTACTGCCCTATCTCTCTCTCTACTGCCCTAGCCCTCTCTCTCTCTACTGCCCTAGCTCTCCCTCTACTGCCCTAGCTCTATCTCTCTCTACTGCCCTAGCTCTCTCTCTCTCTCTACTGCCCTAGCTCTCTCTGCCCTAGCTCTCTCTACTGCCCTAGCTCTCTCTCTCTACTGCCCTAGCTCTCTCTCTCTACTGCCCTAGCTCTCTCTCTCTAGCCCTAGCTGTCTCTCTCTACTGCCCTAGCTCTCTCTCTCTACTGCCCTAGCTCTCTCTACTGCTGTAGCTCTCTCTCTCTCTACGGCCCTAGCTCTCTCTCCACTGCCCTAGCTCTGCTCTCTCTCTCTACTGCCCTAGCTCTCTCTCTCTACTGCCCTAGCTCTCTCTCTCTACTGCCCTAGCTCTCTCTCTCTACTGCCCTAGCTCTCTCTCTACTGCCCTAGCTCTCTCTCTCTACTGCCCTAGCTCTCTCTCTACTGCCCTAGCTCTCTCTCTCTACGGCCCTAGCTCTCTCTCCACTGCCCTAGCTCTATCTCTCTCTCGGCCCTAGCTCTCTCTCTACTGCCCTAGTTCTCTCTCTCTCTACTGCCCTAGCTCTCTCTCTACTGCCCTAGCTCTCTCTCTACTGCCCTAGCTCTCTCTCTCTACTGCCCTAGCTCTCTCTATCTCTACTGCCCTAGCTCTCTCTTTCTACTGCCCTAGCTCTCTCTCTAGTTTCCTAGCTCTCTCTCTCTACTGCCCTAGCTCTCTCTCTCTCTACTGCCCTAGCTCTCTCTCTACTTCCCTAGCTCTCTGCTGCCCTAGCTCTCTCTCTACTGCCCTAGTTCTCTCTCTCTCTACTGCCCTAGTTCTCTCTACTGCCCTAGCTCTCTCTACTGCCCTAGCTCTCTCTACTGCCCTAGTTCTCTCTACTGCCCTAGCTCTCTCTCTCTACTGCCCTAGCTCTCTCTCTCTCCCCCTCTCTGTACCATTGGTGATGTAGTCGTGTTGCCTGGTGTTCTCGTGTTGCACTTCAGATTTCGTTTAGTACATTGGTTGGTTTTCATTGGCTGGTTTTCATTGGCTGGTTTTCATTGGTTGGTTTTCATTGGCTGGTTTTCATTCCTTTTTCAGTTTGCCCTCTTGGTGTCCAAGCCCCCGAACCCTGAACCTCCCCCTTTTGTCTGCAATTTGTAGTGAACCAATGATCAGTCATATTCCTCGTTTATGGTGTTGCTTTGTCACCATAGAGAAAACAACACACACACAATGCTGCTGCCACTTGTGACAATGATGGCCTAATATGGCCCAGAATGCAGCAGGAGAAATACCACACCTTATCAGCTACTACCACTTCACTACGTATTCACACACACTCTCCCACACTCTCTCTCACACACACACCACACACACACACACACACCACACTCGCTCATCATCTCACTCACTCTGGCAATAGACTTTCTCACGCTCACATACCACATTCAGAAGTACACACAGTTAGCATTTTGTTTCTCACACACTGTTGAGACACGGACACACACAAACACACACACAACCTAGACAGTCTTTGTTGTCTTGATGAGGAAGAAGATGAATCTCTTGAACTTGTAGCACCTCCCAGCCTGCACTAGTGGTTCTCATGGCAACCCGGTTCCATCAATCTCTGCTGAATTCCCCCACTGGACTCCAACTGTAGTGAAGCTAGACAGAGATGGACAGGCATTAACCAGTCACCTTTTACCAGAAGGAAGGAATACTTCTGGAAACCAAATGAACTCGAGTGGTTCACTCCAAAGTGCAGATTTTTTTTGTCCCCTTTCATTTCTGTATGTTTGTCTTCATTTTGACACTTTCATCGGGGTTTTTGGTTGTGAGGATGTTTCATCTCGTTTTCTTCTGCTAGTTTGAACTGTTTTCCTTACTTTTTGTCTGTTTGTTTTTGTTTTGTTAAATTTGTTCTTTCGTTCCTGCATTTTTTTGGTTCCCATGGCGACAGAGCTGATCAGTAAGCTGAACTTCCTGGAGGAGGATCAGGACACGCCCCCTGCCCTCTGCTCCAATCCCTTCGAAGATCCGGCTGATGATGTTGATGACCCCTCCCATCTGGAACACACCAATCACTTCAACCCGTTCGGTGATGATGATGATGATGGTAGGCTTGACCTTTGACCTCTATCTACCTGTTCTGTCTCTCTCTGTACTGTATGTCTACCTGTCTATAAGGGACTAGGGGTTTTAGCAGTTTGATTTACACTGCATGGCCAAAAGCATGTGGACACCTGCTAGTTGAACATCTCACTCATTCCAAAATCATAGGCATTAATATGTAGTTGTGCCCCCCTTTGCTGCTATAACAGCCTCCACTCTTCTGGGAAGGCTTTCCACTAGATGTTGGAACATTGCTGCAGGGACTTACTTCCAATCAGCCACGAGCATTAGTGATGTTGGGCGATTAGGTCTGGCTCGCAGTCAGCGTTCCAATTCATCCCTAAAGGTGTTTGATGGGGTTGAGGTCAGGGCTCTGTGCAGGCCAGTCAAGTTTTTCCACACCCATCTCGACAAACCATTTCTGCATGGACCTCACTTTGTGCACAGGGGCATTGTCATGTTGAAACAGGGAACGTCCTTCCCCAAACTGTTGCCACAAAGTTGGAAGCACAGAATGGTCTAGAATGTCATTGTATGCTGTGAGGTTAAGATTTCCCTTCTCTGGAACAAAAGGGTCCGGACCATGAAAAACAGTCCCAGACCATTATTCCTCCTCCACCAAACTTTACAGTTGGCACTATGCATTGGGACAGGGGTGTCCACATAATGTCGGTGTACATTATACCTCATCCACCAAACTTTACAGTTGGCACTATGCATTGGGACAGGGGTGTCCACATAATGTCGGTGTACATTATACCTCATCCACCAAACTTTACAGTTGGCACTATGCATTGGGACAGGGGTGTCCACATAATGTCGGTGTACATTATACCTCATCCACCAAACTTTACAGTTGGCACTATGCATTGGGACAGGGGTGTCCACATAATGTAGGTGTACATTATTATGGGGTCGACATCAAAGACTGATTTATTATCCTATATTATATTTATATTTTATATTGTGTTTTCAATCCAAGTTTATTGACATAGTTGTTGAAAGATTTATTTTATTGTTCTGAGGTTGTTTATAAAGTGCCTGGCAAACTAAATGTTACCCTTTTGTTGCTGTCGAGATGTCAAGAAATGTCACGTAGCATTGTGAATCCTGTGCGTTTATGTATTCTGTCAGTAAAGCAGAATACTGACAGACAGACAGACAGCTAAGATAATATTGACCCATCTCTCTCTTGCCCTTTCTCTCTGTCACAGGACCCCCCTCCCTGCCCCCCTCCCTCACCCTCCGACAGGACCCAGAGGCCTACTATGTCCAGGAACCCTCCAACCCCTTCGACGAGGACGAAGTCAACACACACTCGCACACAGAGTACAACCCGTTTGACGAGCCCGACCAGGACCCAGACCTAGTCCCAGACCCCGACCCCCAGGGGCCCCAGCCGGAGGCTCCCAAACCCAGGGGGAGGAAGGGGGTCAGGCCGGTGGATATGAACAAGTACCTGTATGCTGACACCAACCCACCACCAGAGGACCAACTGGATGAGTGAGTTACAGGGGGGATGTGGGTGGGGGTGGGGGGGTTAAAGAGAGGAGATTTGGGGATGATTACAGGTTTCAGTCATAAAGTGAATTTGTTCTCTAGTGTGTGTCAGGGTTTCTGTTAGGAAAATGGGAAGATTTTAATTTAACGGCCATTTATAAATATATATATATATATATACACACCCATATATATAATATATGTATTGGGTCACTCTCATTGGGTCACTCTCATTGGGTCACTCTCATTGGGTCACTCTCATTGGGCCACTCTCATTGGGCCACTCTCATTGGGCCACTCTCATTGGGCCACTCTCATTGGGCCACTCTCATTGGGCCACTCTCATTGGGTCACTCTCATTGGGCCACTCTCATCGGGCCACTCTCATTGGGCCACTCTCATTGGGTGCATAAGCCATGAGGCCGTTCACTCACAGTGCAACAGCCAATCACATTTAGATGACGGTAATTCATCTGAACAGAGCATTCAACTCATGTAATGAAGCAGCCAATCAAACGTAGTTTTCAAACATTTGCCAAAATGCAATTGGTGGGAAAACAACATTCTAAACAGAGCACCTTCAAAACGACCAGGAAGCTCTAATGGGCCACAGAGGAATGGAGGATCATGAGCTTCTTTTAATTAAAATAGCTGTGGAGGGTTTCAGATAGAGGTCGACCAATTATGATTTTTCAACGCCGATACCGATTATTGGAGGACCAAAAGCTGATACCGATTAATCGACCGATTAAAAAAATATTTAATTTAATTTATTTGTAATAATGACAATTACAACAATACTGAATAAACACTTATTTTAACTTAATATAAAACATCAATAAAATCAATTTAGCCTCAAATAAATAATGAAACATTTGGTTTAAATAATGCACAAAAAAAGTGTGGAGAAGAAAGTAATATGTGCCATGTAAGAAAGCTAACGTTTAAGTTCCTTGCTCAGAACATGAGAACATATGAAAGTTGGTGGTTCCTTTTAACATGAGGCGGCAGGGTAGCCTAGTGGTTAGAGCGTTGGACTAGTAACCGGAAGGTTGCAAGTTCAAACCCCCGAGCTGACAAGGTACAAATCTGTCGTTCTGCCCCTGAACAAGGCAGTTAACCCACTGTTCCTAGGCCGTCATTGAAAATAAGAATGTGTTCTTAACTGACTTGCCTGGTTAAAGGTAAAATAAAATAAAAAATGAGATATTCCAAGGTAAGAGGTTTTAGGTTGTAGTTAATATATATATTTATAGGACGATTTCTCTCTATACCATTTGTATTTCATATACCTTTGACTATTGGATGTTCTTATAGGCACTTTAGTATTGCTAGTGTAACAGTATAGCTTCCGTCCCTCTCCTCGCCCCTACCTGGGTTCGAACCAGGAACACATCGACAACAGCCACACTCGAAGCATCGTTACCCATCGCTCCAAAAGCCGCGGCCCTTGCAGCGCAAGGGGAATAACTAGTCCAAATCTAAAAGCGAGTGACGTTTGAAACAGTATTAGCGCACACCCAGCTAACTAGCTCGCCATTTCACATTGGTTACACCAGCCATTAGGCTGATAGGCTTGAAGTCATAAACAGCGCTGTGCTTGCGAAGAGCTGCTGGCAAAACGCACGAAATGATTACGGGCCTGCTGCTGCTCAGTCAGACTGCTCTATCAAATCAGACTTAATTATAACATAATAACACACAGAAATACGAGCCTTTGGTCATTCATATGATAGAATCCGGAAACTATAATTTCGAAAACAAAACGTTTATTATTTCAGTGAAATACGGAACCCTTCGGTATTTTATCTAACGGGTGGCTTCCCTAAGTCTAACTATTCTTGTTACATTGCACACCCTTCAATGTATGTCATACTTACGTAAAATTGTGGAAAATTAGTTCGCAATGAGCCAGGCGGCCCAAACTGTTGCATATACCCTGACTCTGCGTGCAATGAACACAAGAGAAATGACACAATTTCACCTGGTTAATATTGCCTGCTAACCTGGATTAGTAGTTATAACTAGTGATTATGATTGATTGTTTTTTTATAAGATAAGGTTAATGCTAGCTAGCAATTTACCTTGGCTTCTACTGCATTTGTGTAACAGGCAGGCTACTCGTGGAGTACAATGGTTAGAGCCTTGGACTAGTTAACTGTGCGGTTGCAAGATTGGATCCCCTGAGCTGACAAGGTGAAAATCTGTCTTCTGCCCCTGAACAAGGCAGTTAACCCACAGTTCCTAGGCAGTCATTGTAACAGAGGCTGGATCACAGTGTATCAATGTGTCCATGTAACAGAGGCTGTATCACAGTGTATCAATGTGTCCATGTAACAGATTCTGGTGATTTGAACTTTTAAGATTTGTAGCATTTTTATGATTAACCACGTGACAATGATTTTGAGAAACGAGAGGGTTATTATTGACATTAAACACAAAAATGCGCATATGAAAATCAGAACCGACACGCGGAATTTGTAGAAATGATAAGATACATTTGAAGCGTCGCCAAACTTGAAACTCACGCGCCGCGCTAGTAACTCTTTATAAAATATTTGCCTCCACGTTTCCACGGTCAGATTTTGGCTACAGGCTCCTTATGAAGCAAGGTAACACATGCTTCATAATATGAAATAAAACATTCAGGTTTCAAACAATGAAGTATTTTCAGAGTGCACGCTGCCTCCGGCTCACATTGTAAAGGGGTGAAGGAAGCGCTCTTAGCCTGTCACCTGCACCTGAATGGTGAATGGGAGGCGCGCTTCAACTACCAGTTGAGAAATAAAAATAGCTCTTTTTAATCGTGCACCAAAACTGTGTTTAACACGTGATTGCATTTAGCATTTTGGCGCAATGAATGGGTTTACTAACAGCATGTTTTACTCCGGCAGCAGCCAGCCGAGGAGATGCAGGAGAAATCCCTCTCAAAATAGTCTCTGAATGCTGTGCGCGTGTGATAGTTGTGTTGGATAAATAAGATACGCGATGACCAATGAAAATACACACAGGCCAATTTAATTCCGCTAAATTATGCAAATTACCTATAGACCGATAAGCATGACGGTCAAATGTATTTCCTTCAGATTAATAAAACAACTATGGGATTATTTTTTTTCTCCTTGTCATTTCTGCCCGGCAACAGTTTTATTTATCGGCAACAAAAAAGGACAAAAGCAGTCAATTGCCAGCTAACAGAAACCCTGGTGTGTGTATCTGTATTTGTCTTCGTGTGTGTGTCTGTATATGTGTGTGTGTAACCTTGTGGGAGTTACACAAGGCCCCCCCAACTCTAAGACACAGAGTGACTTGGGAGCTCTTTCAGAAACAAGGACTTGGTTGTTCCCTGCATTCTTTCTGCTTGTCTGCCCCCTATCCCCCTCACCTCCGTCCTCCATCCCTATTCACCCCCTCTCACTACAAATTACTGCCTCATGACTCCTTGTCGAACAGCAATTTACAGTTAGTTAAACCTTCCATTTTGGTGAGTTGTGGAGGTGGGGTACAGTTCTCTTGGGTAAACTCTAAATTAACTTGGATATAATACATAAGCCTATCTTTCCTATTCAGTTTGGATTGAGGGGATATTTCCTATGGTGACCCTTTAACTTTGTCAAAACCCTAGAATACTCAACCCCCTGACTAACATTCCTTCTCCCAACTCCCTCACTAACATTCCTCTTCCAACCCCCTCAAACATTCCTCCTCCCAACCCCCTGGCTAACATTCCTCCTCCCAACCCCCTCAAACATTCCTCCTCTCAACCCCCTGGCTAACATTCCTCCTCCCAACCCCCTCAAACATTCCTCCTCTCAACCCCCTGGCTAACATTCCTCCTCTCAACCCCCTGGCTAACATTCCTCCTCCCAACCCCTGACTAACATTCCTCCTCCCAACCCCTCACTAACATTCCTCCTCCCAACCCCCTGGCTAACATTCCTCCTCCCAACCCCCTGACTAACATTCCTCCTCCCAACCCCCTGACTAACATTCCTCCTCCCAACCCCTGACTAACATTCCTCCTCCCAACCCCTCAAACATTCCTCCTCCCAACCCCCTCAAACATTCCTCCTCCCAACCCCCTGACTAACATTCCTCCTCCCAACCCCTGACTAACATTCCTGTTCCCAACCCCCTCAAACATTCCTCCTCCCAACCCCCTGACTAACATTCCTCCTCCCAACCCCTGACTAACATTTCCTCCCTCCTCCTCCCAACCCCTGGCTAACATTCCTCCTCCCAACCCCTGGCTAACATTCTTCCTCCCAACCCCCTGGCTAACATTCTTCCTCCCAACCCCTGGCTAACATTCCTCCTCCCAACCCCCTCACTAACATTCCTCCTCCCAACCCCTGACTAACATTCCTCTTCCCAACCCCTCACTAACATTCTTCCTCACAACCCCCTGGCTAACATTCCTCCTCCCAACCCCTCACTAAATTCCTCCTCCCAACCCCCTGGCTAACATTCCTCCTCCCAACCCCTGACTAACATTCCTCCTCCCAACCCCTCACTAACATTCCTCCTCCCAACCCCCTGGCTAACATTCTTCCTCCCATCCCCCTGGCTAACATTCCTCCTCCCAACCCCGTGGCTAACATTCCTCCTCCCAACCCCTGACTAACATTCCTCCTCCCAACCCCCTCACTAACATTCCTCCTCCCAACCCCCTCACTAACATTCTTCCTCCCATCCCCCTGGCTAACATTCCTCCTCCCAACCCCCTGGCTAACATTCCTCCTCTCAACCCCCTGGCTAACATTCCTCCTCCCAACCCCTGACTAACATTCCTCCTCCCAACCCCCTGACTAACATTCCTCCTCCCAACCCCCCTAACATTCCTCCTCCCAACCCCCTGACTAACATTCCTCCTCCCAACCCCTCAAACATTCCTCCTCCCAACCCCCTCAAACATTCCTCCTCCCAACATTCCCCTCAACTAACATTCCTCCTCCCAACCCCTCACTAACATTCCTCCTCCCAACCCCCTCAAACATTCCTCCTCCCAACCCCTCACTAACATTCCTCCTCCCAACCCCCTCACTAACATTCCTCCTCCCAACCCCTGGCTAACATTCCTCCTCCCAACCCCTCACTAACATTCCTCCTCCCAACCCCTGGCTAACATTCCTCCTCCCAACCCCTGGCTAACATTCCTCCTCCCAACCCCTGGCTAACATTCCTCCTCCCAACCCCTGGCTAACATTCTTCCTCCCATCCCCCTGACTAACATTCTTCCTCTAGAAACCTCCCAACCCCTGACTAACATTCTTCCTCCCAACCCCCTGACTAACATTCCTCCTCTCAACCCCTGGCTAACATTCCTCCTCCCAACCCCCTGGCTAACATTCTTCCTCCCAACCCCTGACTAACATTCTTCCTCCCATCCCCCTGACTAACATTCTTCCCCTCAACCCCCTGGCTAACATTCCTCCTCCCAACCCCTGACTAACATTCCTCCTCATTCCCAACCCCCTCACTAACATTTCCTCCCAACCCCCTGGCTAACATTCCTCCTCCCAACCCCTCACTAACATTCCTCCTCCCAACCCCCTGGCTAACATTCCTCCTCCCAACCCCTGACTAACATTTCCTCCCAACCCCCTCACTAACATTCCTCCTCCCCAACATTCCTCCTCCCAACCCCTAACATTCCTCCCAACCCCCCAAACCCCTGGCAAACATTCCTCCTCCCAACCCCCTGGCTAACATTCCTCCTCCCAACCCCCCTCCTCCCAACTAACATTCCTCCTCCCAACCCCTGGCTAACATTCTTTCCTCCCAACCCCTGACTAACATTCCTCCTCCCAACCCCCTGGCTAACATTCCTCCTCCCAACCCCTGGCTAACATTCCTCCTCCCAACCCCCCACTAACATTCCTCCTCCCAACCCCTGGCTAACATTCCTCCTCCCAACCCCCTGACAAACATTCTTCCTCCCAACCCCTCACTAACATTCCTCCTCCCACTAACATTCCTCCTCCCAACCCCCTCACTAACATTCCTCCTCCCAACCCCTGGCTAACATTCCTCCTCCCAACCCCCTCACTAACATTTTCCTCCCAACCCCCTGGCTAACATTCCTCCTCCCAACCCCTGACTAACATTCTTCCTCCCAGTCCCCCCTGACTAACATTCCTCCTCCCAACCCCCTGACTAACATTCCTCCTCCCAACCCCCCTGACTAACATTCTTCCTCCCAACCCCCTCACTAACATTCTTCCTCCCAACCCCCTGACTAACATTCTTCCTCCCAACCCCCTGACTAACATTCTTCCTCCCAACCCCTGACTAACATTCTTCCTCCCAACCCCCTGACTAACATTCTTCCTCCCAACCCCTGCTAACATTCCTCCTCCCAACCCCTGCTAACATTCCTCCTCCCAACCCCCTGACTAACATTCTTCCTCCCAACCCCCTGACTAACATTCTTCCTCCCATTAACATTCTTCCTCTCAACCCCCTGACTAACATTCTTCCTCCCAACCCCCTGACTAACATTCTTCCTCCCAATTCTTCCTCCCAACCCCTGACTAACATTCCTCCTCCCAACCCCTGACTAACATTCCTCCTCCCAACCCCCTCACTAACATTCCTCCTCCCAACCCCCTGACTAACATTCCTCCTCCCAACCCCCTCACTAACATCCTCCCCTAACATTCCTCCCCTCCCTAAACCCCCTGACTAACATTCCTCCTCCCAACCCCTGACTAACATTCCTCCTCCCAACCCCCTGACTAACATTCCTCCTCCCAACCCCCTGGCTAACATTCCTCCTCCCAACCCCTGACTAACATTCTCCTCCCAACCCCCTGACTAACATTTCCTCCCAACCCCTGACTAAATTCCCCCTGACTAACATTCCTCCTCCCAACCCCCTGACTAACATTCTCCTCCCCTGACTAACATTCCCCCTCAACTAACATTCCTCCTCCCAACCCCTGACTAACATTCCTCCTCCCAACCCCCTGACTAACATTCCTCCTCCCAACCCCCTGACTAACATTCTTCCTCCCAACCCCCTGACTAACATTCTCCTCCCAACCCCTGACTAACATTCTTCCTCCCAACCCCCCTAACATTCTTCCTCCTGGCAATTCTTCCTCCCAACCCCTGACTAACATTCCTCCTCCCAACCCCTGGCTAACATTCCTCCTGATCATCCCCTGACTAACATTCCATTCCTCCTCCCAACCCCCTGGCTAACATTCCTCCTCCCAACCCCCTGCTAACATTCTTCCTCCCAACCCCTGATAACATTCTTCCTCCCAACCCCTGACTAACATTCTTCCTCCAACCCCTGACTAACATTCTTCCTCCCAACCCCTGACTAACATTCTTCCTAGTGCAACCCCCTTAACATTCTTCCTCTCAACCCTGGCTAACATTTTCCTCTCAACCCCTGGCTAACATTCCTCCTCCCAACCCCTGACTAACATTCTTCCTCCCATCCCCATCATAAGCCACTCCAAGGTTATTGAGTCCACCATGTTTAGTTTTTTGTTGTCTGGAGGGTGACGTCCCAAATGGCACCCTATTACCTACATAGTGCAATACTTTCATGTAGTGTATATATAGACAATATGGTGGCATTTGGGACTCAGCCCTGGGAGGGAGAGATGGAGGGGGAGAGAGATGGAGAGGGGGAGAGACATGGAGGGGGAGAGAGATGGAGGGAGAGAGAGAGAGAGATGGAGGGAGGAGAGAGAGATGGAGGGAGAGAGATGGAGGGAGAGAGATGGAGGGAGAGAGAGAGAGATGGATGGAGGGAGAGAGATGGATGGGGAGAGAGATGGAGGGGGAGAGAGATGGAGGGAGAGAGAGAGAGATGGATGGAGGGAGAGAGAGATGGAGGGAGAGAGAGAGAGAGAGGGAGGGAGAGAGAGGGGGAGGGAGCGAAGTGTTTTGACTGGGGCTGTGGAAGGAGGGAGGGAGAGAGGAAGGGAGGGAGGGAAAGAAAGAGAGGGAGAGAGCTCAGTGTTTTGACTGGGGCTGTGGTGTACAGTCGTGGCAGAAAGTATTGAGAATGACACGAATATTAATTTCCACAAAGTTTGCTGCTTCACTGTCTTTAGATAATTTCGTCAGATGTTACTATAGAATACTGAAGTGTAATTACAAGCATTTCAAAGGCTTGTATTAACAATTACATGAAGTTGATGCAAAGAGTCAATATTTGCAGTGTTGACCCTTTCTTTTTCAAGACCTCTGCAATCAACCCTGGCATGCTGTCAATTAACTTCTGGGCCACATCCTGACTGATGGCAGTCCATTCTTGCATAATTAATGCTTGGAGTTTGTCAGAATTTGTGGGTTTTTGTTTGTCCACCCGCCTCTTGAGGATTGACCACAAGTTCTCAATGAGATTAAAGTCTGGGGAGTTTCCTGGCCATGGACCCAAAATATCAATGTTTTCTTCCCCGAGCCACTTCGTTATCACTTTTGCCTTATGGCAAGGTGCTCCATCATGCTGGAAAAGGCATTGTTCGTCACCAAACTGTTCCTGGATGGTTGGGAGAAGTTGTTCTCGGAGGATGTGTTGGTACCATTCTTTATTCATGGCTGTGTTCTTAGGCAAAATTGTGAGTGAGCCCACTCCCTTGGCTGAGAAGCAACCCCACACATGAATGGTCCCAGGATGCTTTACTGTTGGCATGACACAGGACTGATGGTAGCGCTCACCTTGTCTTCTCCGGACAAGCTTTTTTATGGATGCCCCAAAATTCGGAAAGGGGATTCATCAGAGAAAACGACTTTAACCCAGTCCTCAGCAGTCCATTCTCTTGACCTTTTGCAGAATATCAGTCTGTCCCTGATGTTTTTCCTGGAGAGAAGTGGCTACTTTGCTGCCCTTCTTGACACCAGGCCATCCTCCAAAGGTCTTCGCCTCACTGTGCGTGCAGATGCACTCACACCTGCCTGCTGCCATTCCTGAGCAAGCTCTGTACTGATGGTGCCCTGATCCCGCAGCTGAATCAACTTTAAGAGCTGGTCCTGGCGCTTGCTGGACTTTCTTGGGCGCCCTGAAGCCTTCTTCACAATAATTGCACCGCTCTCCTTGAAGTTCTTGATGATCCAATAAATGGTCGATTTTAGGTGCAATCTTACTGGCAGCAATATCCTTTTGCCTGTGAAGCCCTTTTTGTGCAAAGCAATGATGACGGCACGTGTTTCCTTGCAGGTAACCATGGTTGACAGAGGAAGAACAATGATTCCAAGCACCACCCTACTTTTCTGTTATTAGAACTCAATCAGCATGACAGAGTGATCTCCAGCCTTGTCCTCGTCAACACTCACACCTGTGTTAACGAGATAATCACTGACATGTCAGCTGGTCCTTTTGTGGCAGGGCTGAAATGCAGTGGAAATGTTTTTGGGGATTCAGTTAATTTGCATGGCAAAAGAGGGACTTTGCAATTAATTGCAATTCATCTGATCACTCTTCATAACATTCTGGAGTATATGCAAATTGCCATCATACAAACTGAGGCAGTAGACTTTGTGAAAATTCATATTTGTGTCATTCTCAAAACTTTTGGCCACGACTGTGCACCGCCCTTCAATTAAGTTTTACATTGTCACATCTTAGTGTACCTTCAAATTCTCCTGTCTATGCTAGAGACCGTGATGATCTGATAGGCAACGTCCTTCTTGGAAAGCTCGGAAGTTGTGCCTAATAATGACCAACCTAAAGCTATTTATGCACCTCGCAAGCTAACGTGGCGCTCTTCTCAGGTCGTAAGCTATAGTTACCCATAGCTGGCTAGCTAGCTTTGATTATTTATTCCAATATATTTTCAAATTCCTGCCCAAAAATGTGTTTAGCTAGCTACATTTATAGGATCCTCACTATGAGTCTGAGACACTTTGAGCATCATATTTTCATTTGCCACCTCCTAAAATGAATGTTGTCTATATGTATTTGTTAGCTAGCTAGCTAGCATGCAAGAGTAGTACTTATCTCTCACAGGCCGACAGATGCAGTCGTCTTGATTGAATCGGACACTTCGTGGCACTTCGTTTGACATGTGACTGCAGTTTGCATTGAATTGTGGGTCATAACAACCCTGCGAGTGATCAAAGTTGTTCACTTACTCCCTTGAGCTAAATCGAGGGCAGAGGGGGGGTAAACGTTTGTGAATTGGACCGCCACTTAAGATGGCAATCATACTGCATCCGGTTTCGACAGGGATACCCTGAGGGAAAGTGGATGGGGTGGGGGGGGAGGGGGGCACACACGATTGGACTGCATGACACGATTGGACTGCAGCCTGAGTCTTTTCACATGTCTTTTAGCCAAGGCAGGTCTGTCAAAGATGAATGCCACAGCCTCTATGGCTCTGCTTCTCTATCCTCCTTTCTCCTGCGTTCTCTTGGCCGGGGTTGGATACACACTGAACTTGTCTGTTTCTTTCAGCCTGATATACCTAGCCAACCCCCCCCATTCCCCTAGGTCTCTGGCTGTGTGTGAGTGGTGAGTGTTGAATGAGTGACGTGGAGCGGTGTAGTCCGTTTCAACCCTGCGGGCTGACTGACCCGTGTATTGATAAGATCCTGTGTGTGTCTGTCAGTGCCCAGAATGGCAGTTGGGATATGAGGTCACTCAGAGCTGACCTCAGAGCACCTGTGTCCTGTGTTACCCAACCATCCGTTTAACTCAACGTTGTGTGTGTACTTTTGACTTACTACTAGCCATGTGTGGTTCTGAGGTAATACTAGCCGTGTGGTTCTGAGGTAATACTAGCCATGTGTGGTTCTGAGGTAATACTAGCCATGTGTGGTTCTGAGGTAATACTAGCCGTGTGGTTCTGAGCCTAGCCGTGTGTGGTTCTGAGGCTAATACTAGCCATGTGTGGTTCTGAGGTAATACTAGCCATGTTGTGGTTCTGAGGTAAGGCTAGCCGTGTGTGGTTCTGAGGTAATACTAGCCATGTGTGGTTCTGAGGTACTACTAGCCATGTGTGGTTCTGAGGTAATACTAGCCATGTGTGGTTCTGAGGTACTACTAGCCATGTGTGGTTCTGAGGTACTACTAGCCATGTGTGGTTCTGAGGTACTGCTAGCCATGTGTGGTTCTGAGGTACTACTAGCCGTGTGGTTCTGAGGTACTGCTAGCCATGTGTGGTTCTGAGGTAATACTAGCCATGTGTGGTTCTGAGGTAATACTAGCCATGTGTGGTTCTGAGGTAATACTAGCCATGTGTGGTTCTGAGGTAATACTAGCCATGTGTGGTTCTGAGGTAATGGTTCTGTGGTACTGCCATGTGTGGTTCTGAGGTAATACTAGCCATGTTGTGGTTCTGTGGTACTGCTAGCCGTGTGTGGTTCTGAGGTACTACTAGCCTTGTTGTGGTTCTGAGGGTAATACTAGCCATGTGTGGTTCTGAGGTAATACTAGCCATGTGTGGTTCTGAGGTACTACTAGCCGTGTGTGGTTCTGTGGTACTACTAGCCGTGTGGTTCTGAGGTACTACTAGCCGTGTGTTCTGGTTCTGAGGTACTGCTAGCTGTGTGTGGTTCTGAGGTACTACTAGCTGTGTGTGGTTCTGTGGTAATACTACTGTTCTGGTACTGCTAACCGTGTGGTGGTTCTGACCGTGTGGTGGTTCTGAGGTACTGCTAACCGTGTGGTGGTTCTGTGGTACTGCTAACCGTGTGGTGGTTCTGAGGTACTGCTAGCCGTGTGGTGGTTCTGTGGTACTGTTAACCGTGTTGTGGTTCTGAGGTACTGCTAGCCGTGTTGTGGTTCTGAGGTACTGCTAGCCGTGTTGTGGTTCTGAGGTACTGCTAGCCGTGTTGTGGGTCTGTGGTACTGCTAACCATGTGTGTCTGGGTTGGTATTGCTAACCTTGTTGTGGCTCTGAGGTACTGCTAGCCGTGTTGTGGCTCTGATGTACTGCTAACCGTGTTGTGGCTCTGAGGTAATGCTAACCGTGTGGTGGTTCTGTGGTACTGCTAGCCGTGTTGTGGTTCTGAGGTACTGCTAACCGTGTGGTGGTTCTGTGGTACCTGGTCAGCTATTTTAGTGTTGAATGTGTGTTCCTAAGTTAAGTACAGTGAAGTGTTATTGACTGTACGTTTGTTTATTCCATGTGTAACTCTGTGTTGTTGTTTTTGTTGCACTGCTTTGCTTTATCTTGGCCAGGTCGCAGTTGTAAATGAGAACTTGTTCTCAACTGGCCTACCTGGTTAAATAAAAGTGAAATAAATTACATTTAACAAAAAACAGAAGAGTTTTAGAGGATGTAAAGTTATACAATGCCTGTAAAATTACATTATGATGCAATCTTTTGATATGCCATATCTCTCTCCTCTCCCTCTTTCTTTCCCTCTCCCCTCACTTCCCATCCCTCCCCCTCACTCCCAATCCCCCCTCACTCCCCATCCCCCCTCACTCCCCATCCTCCCCTCACTCCCTCTCTCCCCTTCCCTCTCTCCCTCTCCCCCCTCCATCTCCGTCTCTCCCCTCCCTCACTCCGTCTTCCCCCCTCCGTCTCCCTCTCTCCTTCAGATCCAACCCGTTCTACGAGCCCCGGACCTCCAGCCCATCCCGGCCCTCCGGGGGCCCCTCTCCAGACTTCAGTAACCAGAAGAGGAGAGCCCCGCTACCTCCCAGACCTTCAGGCCCCAGCCCCTCGGCCCCCAACACCTTCAGGGAGGGGGCAGAGAGGGAGAGATTCATGCCCAGTGGACCCAGTGCCGTGGCAGCTGTGGTGGGGCGAGAGCTGGCCTTCTCCTCCCCTAAGGTAAGACTCTTTGAAGAGGGTAGTGGCACTAGAGTAGTGGTATTTATGAAGTGTGTGTGTGTGTGTGTGTGTGGTTGTGTTTGCATGTGCCTCCGTGTGTGTCCAGTCACCTCCAACCTCCTCATCTGAATATAGGTATTAGTTTATTGGGCTGTTTGTCTGTTTATTTATTTATTTAAATTCTGCATTTCGGCTAGTTGTAATTAAACGGCTGGTGGTCACACACACATGATGAGCCACCCCAGTGGCCGGGAGTGATTGGGTTGGGGGGGGGGGTTTAAGTAGTCTATATGAGATGCAGGGCAGAAAGCATATGAGGGGCTTAAACACATCAGCAGACTGATTACAGGGGGTAAGAACCCCATCTGCCCCCATAACCCCCCCCGCGGACACACACACACACACACACACCCTCCCTCCGTGGCTGGCTGTTGTAGTTGTGTAGGACTTGGTGTGGGAACAGTAATGGTGGTACGATGTCATTAAGGAAGGTTTATCAACCAGCTGCACAGCCGTGTGACTGTGGGTGAGGGGGTCTAAACAACTTTAATTACCCAGACTCAGTGGCCTGTGGTGGGCTGCACTCCGCCAAGGGCTGCCCCTGTCTTTAGAGCTCAGTGGAGGGAGGGAGAGGAGGGGGAGAGAGAGAGGGGAGGGAGAGAGAGGATGGAGAGGTGAGAGAGATGAGGGAGACAGAGGAGGGAGAGAAGGGAGAGAGGGGGGAGAGAGAGAGAGAGAGGAGAGAGGAGAGAGGAGGGAGAGAGGGGAGAGGGAGAGAGAGAGGAGAGGGAGGGAGAGAGGAGAGGGAGGGAGAGAGAGAGAGAGGGAGGAGAGAGAGGGAGAGAGAGAGAGGAGAGAGAGAGAGAGAGAGAGAGGGAGAGAGAGGGAGAGGAGGGAGAGGGGAGAGAGAGAGAGGGAGAGGAGAGAGAGGGAGAGAGAGAGAGAGGGGAGGGAGAGAGAGAGAGGGAGAGGTGAGAGAGAGAGAGAGAGAGGGGAGGGAGAGAGGGGGAGAGGTGAGGAGAGATGAGAGAGAGGAGGGAGACAGAGGAGGGAGAGAGAGAGGGAGAGGGGAGAGAGAGAGAGAGAGGGAGAGAGAGGAGAGGAGGGAGAGAGGAGGGAGACAGAGGAGAGAGAGAGGAGAGAGGAGGGAGAGAGGAGGGGGAGAGAAACTGAGGCTGTTGCAGGAGAGATATTCAGTGGAAAATGAGGCTCAGACTTTAACATGTAGAGGTGGTGAGAATAGGGTTTGGTTGCTGTAAATATTCACACAGAGAAAAACACACATGCGAATGAACACACACAAACACACACACACACAATGATGAGAAACTCCTACACACGTGTGTATGTGTCTGTGTGTTAGTACGCACAGATTCCAGTTTGCCCAAAAAACACAGGTTGTTCCTCTGCTTCTCGATGTCTTGTGTGTGTGTGTCCATCCATCCATGTTGTGTGTGTGTCCATCCATCCATACTTCGTTGTTTGTGTGTCCATCCATCCATACTGTCCATCCATCCATACTTCGTTGTGTGTGTGTGTGTCCATCCATCCATACTTCGTTGTGTGTGTGTGTGTGTCCATCCATCCATACTTCGTGTGTGTGTGTGTCCATCCATCCATACTTCGTTGTGTGTGTGTGTGTGTCCATCCATCCATACTTCGTTGTGTGTGTGTCCGTCCATCCATACTCCGTGTGTGTGTGTGTGTGTCCATCCATCCATACTTCGTTGTGTGTGTGTGTGTCCATCCATCCATACTTCGTGTGTGTGTGTGTGTGTCCATCCATCCATACTTCGTTGTGTGTGTGTGTGTGTCCATCCATCCATACTCCGTTGTGTGTGTGTGTGTCCATCCATCCATACTCCGTTGTGTGTGTGTGTGTGTCCATCCACTTCCGTTGTGTGTGTGTGTGTCCATCCATCCATACTCCGTTGTGTGTGTGTGTGTCCATCCATCCATACTCCTTGTGTGTGTGTGTGTGTGTGTGTCCATCCATCCATACTCCGTTGTGTGTGTGTGTGTCCATCCATCCATACATCCATCCATACTTGTGTGTGTGTGTGTCCATCCATCCATACTTCGTTGTGTGTGTGTGTGTGTCCATCCATCCATACTTCGTGTGTGTGTGTGTGTGTCCATCCATCCATACTCCGTTGTGTGTGTGTGTGTGTCCATCCATCCATACTCCGTTGTGTGTGTGTGTGTTCATCCATCCATACTCCGTTGTGTGTGTGTGTGTCCATCCATCCATACTCCGTGTGTGTGTGTGTGTGTGTCCATCCATCCATACTCCGTTGTGTGTGTGTGTGTGTCCATCCATCCATACTCCGTTGTTGTGTGTGTGTGTGTCCATCCATCCATACTTCGTGTGTGTGTGTGTGTGTGTTCCATCCATCCATACTCCGTTGTGTGTGTGTGTGTGTTCATCCATCCATCCATCCTTCGTTGTGTTGTGTGTGTGTGTGTCCATCCATCCATACTCCGTGTGTGTGTGTGTGTGTGTCCATCCATCCATACTTCGTTGTGTGTGTGTGTGTGTTCATCCATCCATACTCCGTTGTGTGTGTGTGTGTCCATCCATCCATACTTGTGTGTGTGTGTGTGTTCATCCATCCATACTCCGTGTGTGTGTGTGTGTTCATCCATCCATACTCCGTGTGTGTGTGTGTGTGTTCATCCATCCATACTCCGTTGTGTGTGTGTGTGTCCATCCATCCATACTCCGTTGTGTGTGTGTGTGTGTCCATCCATCCATACTTCCGTGTGTGTGTGTGTGTGTCCATCCATCCATACTCCGTTGTGTGTGTGTGTGTCCATCCATCCATACTTCGTTGTGTGTGTGTGTGTGTCCATCCATCCATACTCCGTTGTGTGTGTGTGTCCATCCATCCATACTCCGTTGTGTGTGTGTGTGTCCATCCATCCATACTTCATTGTGTGTGTGTGTGTTCATCCATCCATACTTCGTTGTGTGTGTGTGTGTGTTCCATCCATCCATACTCCGTTGTGTGTGTGTGTGTGTCCATCCATCCATACTTGTGTGTGTGTGTGTGTCCATCCATCCATACTCCGTGTGTGTGTGTGTGTGTTCCATCCATCCATACTTCAGTGTGTGTTGTTGTCCATCCATCCATATTTAAGTCTGTGTGTGTGTGTGTCCATCCATCCATACTGTTGTGTGTGTGTGTGTGTCCATCCATCCATACTTCGTTGTGTGTGTGTCTTGTCCATCCATCCATACCCTGTGTGTGTGTGTGTGTGTGTGTGTGTGTGTGTGTCCATCCATCCATGTGTGTGTGTGTGTGTCCATCCATCCAGTTTGTGTGGTGTTGTGTTCCATCCATCTTGTGTGTGTGTGTTCCATCCATCCAGACGTTGTGTGTGTGTGTGTCCATCCATCCATACAGTTGTGTGTGTTGTGTGTCATCCATCCACTCCGTTGTGTGTGTTTGTCCATCCATCCATACTCCGTTGTGTGTGTGTGTGTTTTCATCCATCCATATGGACATGTTGGTCATTAATATTTAAGTCTGTGGTGTGTGTGTGGGAGTGTGCTTCCAGTCTTGTTTAGTCCTCCATCAGTGTGTGTGTGTGTGTAGCTTCATCAGTAGTGTGTGTGTGACAGTACCTTCATCAGTAGCGTGGTGAGACAGTACCTTCATCAACAGCGTGGTGAGACAGTACCTTCATCAGTACAGGCTGTGACTTGTATCCTTCATCTTTGTAGGCTGTGTTCTTGTAGTAGGATTTTAACATGGACATTTAGTCATTAAACAGACGCTCTCATCCAGAGCTGCTTCCAGACAGTACCTTCATCAGTAGCTAGGTGAGACAGTAGCTTCATCAGTAGCGAGGTGAGACAGTACCTTCATCAGTAGCGTGGTGAGACAGTACCTTCATCAGTAGCGTGGTGAGACAGTACCTTCATCAGTAGCGAGGTGAGACAGTACCTTCATCAGTAGCGAGGTGAGACAGTACCTTCATCAGTAGTGTGGTGAGACAGTACCTTCATCAGTAGCTAGGTGAGACAGTACCTTCATCAGTAGCGTGGTGAGACAGTACCTTCATCAGTAGCATGGTGAGACAGTACCTTCATCAGTAGCTAGGTGAGACAGTACCTTCATCAGTAGTACCTTCATCGTGGTGAGACAGTACCTTCATCAGTAGCTAGGTGAGACAGTACCTTCATCAGTAGTGTGGTGAGACAGTACCTTCATCAGTAGCTGGTGAGACAGTACCTTCATCAGTAGCATGGTGAGACAGTACCTTCATCAGTAGCAGTACCTTCATCAGGTGAGACAGTACCTTCATCAGTAGCTAGGTGAGACAGTACCTTCATCAGTAGCTAGGTGAGACAGTACCTTCATCAGTAGCGTGGTGAGACAGTACCTTCATCAGTAGCTAGGTGAGACAGTACCTTCATCAGTAGTGTGGTGAGACAGTACCTTCATCAGTAGCGTGGTGAGACAGTACCTTCATCAGTAGCGTGGTGAGACAGTACCTTCATCAGTAGCATGGTGAGACAGTACCTTCATCAGTAGCTAGGTGAGACAGTACCTTCATCAGTAGTGTGGTGAGACAGTACCTTCATCAGTAGCATGGTGAGACAGTACCTTCATCAGTAGCGTGGTGAGACAGTACCTTCATCAGTAGCTAGGTGAGACAGTACCTTCATCAGTAGCGTGGTGAGACAGTACCTTCATCAGTAGCTAGGTGAGACAGTACCTTCATCAGTAGCTAGGTGAGACAGTACCTTCATCAGTAGCGTGGTGAGACAGTACCTTCATCAGTAGCGTGGTGAGACAGTACCTTCATCAGTAGCGTGGTGAGACAGTACCTACATCAGTAGCTAGATGAGACAGTACCTTCATCAGTAGCGTGGTGAGACAGTACCTACATCAGTAGCGTGGTGAGACAGTACCTACATCAGTAGCTAGATGAGACAGTACCTTCATCAGTAGCTAGAGTTGAAGTCGGCAGTTTACATGCACCTTAGCCAAATACATTTAAACTCAGTTTAAATGTTTGTAGGTTTGTAGGCCTCCTTGCTTGCACTCGCTTTTTCAGTTCTGCCCACAAATGTTCTGTGGGATTGAGGTCAAGGCTTTGTGATGGCCCTCCAATACCTTGACTTTGTTGTCAATGTCCATTTGGAAGATCCATTTGTGACCAAGCTTTAACTTCCTGACTGATGTCTTGAGATGTTGCTTCAATATATCCACATAATTGTCCTTCCTCATGATTCCATCTATTTGTGAAGTGCACCAGACCCTCCTGCAGCAAAGCACCCCCACAACAAGATGCTGCCACCCCAGTGCTTTACGGTTAGGATTGTATTCTTCGGCTTGCAAGCCTCCCCCTTTTTCCTTCAAACATGAAGATGGTCATTATGGCCAAACAGTTACATTTTTGTTTCATCAGACCACATGACATTTCTCCAAAAAGTATGATCTTTGTCCCTATGTGCAGTTGCAAACCGTAGTCTGGCTTTTTATGGCGGTTGTGGAGCAGTGGCTTCTTCCTTGCTGAGCAGCCTTTAAGGTTATGTCGATATAGGACTCGTTTTACTGTGGATACAGATACTTTTGTACCTGTTTCCTCCAGCATCTTCACAAGGTCCTTTGATGTTGTTCTGGGATTGATTTGCACTTTTCGCACCAAAGTACGTTCATCTCTAGGAGACAGAACGCGTCTCCTTCCTGAGCGGTATGACGGCTGCGTGGTGCCATGATGTTTATACTTGCATACTATTGTTTGTACAGATGAACCTGGTACCTTCAGGCGTTTGGAAATTGTTCCCAAGGATGAACCAGACTTGTGGAGGTCTACAATATTTTCTGAGGTCTTGGCTGATTTCTTTTGATTTTCCCATGATGTCAAGCAGAGGCACTGAGTTTGAAGGTAGACCTTGAAATACATCCACAGGTACACCTCCAATTGACATAATGATGTCAATTAGCCTGTCAGAAGCTTCTAACGCCATGACATCATTTTCTGGAATTTTCCAAGCTGTTTAAAGGCACAGTCAACTTAGTGTATGTAAATTTCTGACCTACTGGAATTGTGATACAGTGAATTAATCTGTCTATAAGGAATTGTTGGAAAAATTACTTGTCATGCACAAAGTAGATGTCCTAACCGACTTACCAAAACTATAGTTTGTTAACAATACATTTGTGGAGTGGTTGAAAAACGAGTTTTAATGACCCTAAGTGTATGTAAACCTCCGACTTCAACTGTGAGACAACCACATCTAGTTTCAGGTGTGACGGTGATACACCTGGTATAGATGCTGTTTCCTGAATATAATGACGTTAACAACACCTTCATAATATTGACTTGCACTCTCCTCCATTCTCACAGGAAACTGTTGAGTGTAAAAAACCCAGCAGCGTTGCAGTTCTTGACACAAGCCGGTGTTCCTGGCACCTACTACCATACCCTGTTCAACAGCACTCAAATCTTTTGTCTTGTCCATTCACCCTCTGAATGGCAACACATGCCCAGTCCACGTCTCAGTTGGCGTAAACATCCTTCTTTAACCCGTCTCCTCCCCTTCATCTACACTGATTTGAAGTGACATCAATAAGGGATCATATCTTTCACCTGGACTCACCTGGTCAGTCTGTGATGGAAAGAGCAGCTGTTCTTCATGTTTGTAAACTCAGTGTATCTCCGTCATAGTAAGTACATTTCTCCTCAGCGTTAGTGTAACGAAGGCACGGGTGTTATTGTCTATTTTTAGGAGCGAAGACAATCTCTCCAGTGTGTGGTATCCATACAGATTCATTTAGACTGAACGGTATGTTAAAGTAAGGGGGTTTGTTTGGATCAAAGGGCAGTTGTTGCCTACTGTAAGTGGCAGTTTACCAAAAGCGGTTCTACATTTCATTTGTCATACTGTATGAGGGTATTTCCTGACATTTCACATGAGGCATTTCCACTGGCTGGTGATGTCCCCCTGGTGCCTGGTGACGTCCCATTGGTGGCTGGTGACGTCCCATTGGTGGCTGGTGACGTCCCATTGGTGGCTGGTGACGTCCCCCTGGTGGCTGGTGACCCCCTGGTGCCTGGTGATGTCCCCCTGGTGCCTGGTGCCTGGTCCCCCTGGTGCCTGGTGACGTCCCCCTGGTGCCTGGTGATGTCCCCCTGGTGCCTGGTGATGTCCCCCAGTCCTGGTGCCTGGTGACGTCCCATTGGTGGCTGGTGACGTCCCCCTGGTGCCTGGTGATGTCTCCCCTGGTGCCTGGTGACGTCCCCCTGGTGCCTGGTGATGTCCCCCTGGTGCCTGGTGACGTCCCATTGGTGGCTGGTCTCGTCCCCCTGGTGCCTGGTCTCGTCCCCCTGGTGGCTGGTGATGTCCCCCAGTCCTTCACTCTGCTGTCTCTCTCTCTCTCTGTCTCTCTCTCTCTCTGTCTCTCTCTGTCTCTCTCTGTCTCTCTCTGTCTCTCTCTGTCTCTCTCTCTCTCTCGTCCTCTCTGTGTCTCTCTCAGTCTCTGTGTCTGTCTGTTTCTCTTTCTTTCTCCATCCCTCTCTCTTCATCTGTCTTAGAGGACAATGAAAGACCGATCCCAGAGTGCGTTGAGGTTTTGCTTCTCCGGAGTCGCGGGGACGGAACGTCTGTCTGAAGGATTCATTTAAATGAACAGAGTAACTTTCTAAAAGAAAGAGAGAAGGAAGAACGGACGAGAGATTCATGTCTGTCCCGTTTCAGTCCATCTCCTTCCCAGGGGCCACTCCTTCTCTCCTCCTCCTCCTCCTCCTCCTCTCCTCCTCCTCCTCTCCTCCTCCTCTCTCCTCCTTCTCTCCTCCTTCTCTCCTCCTCTCTCTCTCCTCTTCTCCTCCTCCTCCTCTCCTCCTCCTCCTCTCCTGAAGGATTCTCCTCCTCCTCCTCTCTCCTCCTCCTCCTCCTCCTTCTCTCCTCCTCCTCCTCCTCCTCCTTCTCTCCTCCTCCTCCTCCTCCCTCCTCCTCCTTCTCTCCTCCTCTCTCTCTCCTTCCTCCTCTCTCTCCTCCTCCTCCTCCTCCTCCTCCTCCTTCTCTCTCCTCCTCCTTCTCTCCTCTCTCCTCTTCTCCTCCTCCTCCTCCTCCTCCTTCTCTCTCCTCCTCCTCCTCCTCCTCCTTCTCTCCTCCTCCTCCTCCTCCTCCTTCTCTCCTCCTCCTCCTTCTCTCCTCCTTCTCTCCTCCTCCTTCTCTCCTCCTCCTCCTCCTCCTCCTCCTCTGTCTCTGCTTCGTTGTCTGTGTTCCAGAAGTTTCAGTGAGCCGTTCTGCCCTCGGCTGCTCTGATCTCAGGGATTTTCATCAGTTTCCGCTTCATGAGTTTATTAGCCTTTATTTTCATATGGAGAAAAGTCACGAACAGAACGCCGATGTCGGAGGAAAAGTTTGTGCAAAGAAGAGTTATATTTCCTGTTCTATATTAACATAACGACTTTCAGAGAGTTCTGTGTTTGAACTAAGATCCGAGTCTTCTGGTGCAGCCGTTTAGCTGAAGTACTGTAGATCTTGAAATATTCACTTACTGTATCGTGCACACATGTCCTGACACACGTGTGCTCTCACACACACTTTACTTTACACACACACACACACACATACACACACACACACACACACACACACACACACACACACACACACACACACACACACACACACACACACATACACACACACACACACACACACACACACACACACACACACACACACACACACTTGTTTGACCAAACAATTGATTCCCATTCAAAATCGTAATTTCCCCTAACTCTTAACCTCTAATTCTGACCCTAAACCTAAAGTAGCTTTTTTCAATGTTGGGACCGACAAAATGTCCCCACAATTGTCGTTGTTTTACTATCCTTGTGAGGACTTCTGGTCCCAACAACACACACACACACACACACACACACACACACAGCATCCTTCCGGCTCCTCAGTATGGTGACTAAGTGAAACAACAGGAGAGGTATGCTGCTTTTCCCCTCAAATAAAAGGTTTCTGTTATTCAGATGAATCAAAGGCCCAAATTAAATAGTGTTTCTGAGGAGCTGAGAGCACAGAGCACCTCTCACAAGGAGGCCTGGACTATATTCACACACCGAGACACACACACCGAGACACACACACACACCGAGACACACACACACACCGAGACACACACACACACGAGACACACACACACACCGAGACACACACACACACCGAGACACACACACACACCGAGACACACACACACACACACCGAGACACACACACACACACACACCGAGACACACACACACACCGAGACACACGCGCGCACACACACCGAGACACACGTGCACACACACCCTGGGACGCAAACACGTGCACACACACACACACACACACACACACACTGAGACGCACATATACACACACACACCTAGACACACACTGAGACACACACTGAGACACACACACACACCGAGGCACACACTGAGACACACACACACACAAAGACACACTGAGACACACACACACATACACACACAGAGAGAGAGAGAGCGTCTCACAGGGAGGCCAGGACCAGAGCACGGCTCCTTTCATTCCTTCTCCTTTGTTTTTCCGGCCCTCCACAGCAGCAGCCTGAGTGTAAATTGAAATGAGAATAAATTAACATTATTTAATTGAGTTCGCAGAAGGCTGTGATATTTCTTAATTATCTTACAGAAAGGGTGAGAGAAGGCGAGAGCCTGCCGTTCTGACATTGTGGAGTTTTCCTTGGTTGAGGAGAAGATGAAGAGTAGAGGAATAGTTTTTTGTATAGGATGTCGGTATGGGGGGAGCGAGAGAATACTGCACTCCTCTTTCCTCACCTGGCCCTCCATTTCTCTTTTCTTTACCTCCTTTTCTCCTCTCACTGTTGTCCTGTCCCCTCTCTCATTTGCTACACACCTTCTTTCTGTTCTCCTCTCTCCTCCTCCCCCTCTCACCTCCTTCCCCTCCTCTCACCTCCTCCCCCTCTTTTCTCCTCCTCCCCCTCTTTTCTCATCCTCTCTCCTCCTCCCCCTCTCCCCTCCTCCTCCCCCTCCTTTCTCCTCCTCTCTCCTCCTTTCTCCTCCTCTCCTCCCCCTCTTTTCTCCTCCTCTCTCCTCCTCCCCCTCTTTTCTCATCCTCTCTCCTCCTCCCCCTCTTTTCTCCTCCTCTCTCCTCCTCCCCTCTTTTCTCATCCTCTCTCCTCCTCCCCCTCCTCTCTCCTCCTCTCTCCTCCTTTCTCTCCTCTCTCCTCCTCCCCCTCTTTTCTCCTCCTCTCTCCTCCTCCCCCTCCTCCTCCTCCCCCTCTTTTCTCCTCCTCTCTCCTCCTCCCCCTCTTTTCTCCTCCTCTCTCCTCCTCCCCCTCTTTTCTCATCCTCTCTCCTCCTCCCCCTCTTTTCTCCTCCTCTCTCCTCCCTCCCCCTCTTTTCTCCTCCTCTCTCCTCCCCCTCTTTTCTCCTCCTCTCTCCTCCTCCCCCTCTTTTCTCATCCTCTCTCCTCCTCCCCCCCTCTTTTCTCATCCTCTCTCCTCCTCCCCCTCTTTTCTCCTCCTCTCTCCTCCTCCCCCTCTTTTCTCCTCCTCTCTCCTCCTCTCCTCCTTTCTCCTCCTCCTCTCCTCCTTTCTCCTCTTCTCTCCTCCCCCTCTTTTCTCCTCCTCTCTCCTCCTCCCCCTCTTTTCTCATCCTCTCTCCTCCTCCCCCTCCTCTGTCCTCTCTCCTCCTCCCCCTCTTTTCTCCTTCTCTCTCCTCCTCCCCCTTTTCTCCTTCTCTCTCCTATCTCCTCCTTTTCCTCCTCCTCCCTCCTCTCATCCACAGGCAGTCACTTATCTACACTGCTATTAATATAAAAACAGTTTTCATTTAAATATTTAGCGTTTTGTCTGAAAATGAAAAAGACAAGGAAATTCTAATGAGCATCAAACATTTAATTTGACCTTTTGCGCTAACAAGGTTTTTCAGCGTACAGCTTTGACCCCTGTTAGACGACTGTAGCTGTATTGGTCCACCGTACCTCAAACAACACGTTGTCCCTTTGGACGGATTGATTAGGATTCAAACCTCTCAAACAGCCTCGTACTCTTAGAGCTCCCTCATATAGAGGCATATCATATAGGTATGAGACCAAGCCCGTGGCCCCTCTGGCCCCTCAATAAACTGTGTAACAGTAGTATAATCCTGAGGGGTAAGGTAAGCCAGTCCTCCTCCTCTCTGTGAGCTGGGGGATACTAGAGCTGGTGAGAGCTGTAGGAGAGGAGAAGCACTAAAAGCCAGTCACTAGACTTCCTGTTCAGGACAGGTTAGTGCTGCAGGGCACGACTGTCACAGAGAGAGAGGGGGGATCTGAGAAAGAGGGGGAACTGGGAGGGGGATCTGAGAAAGAGGGGGGGGGAACTGGGAGGGGGATCTGAGAAAGAGGGGGAACTGGGAGGGGGACTGAGAAAGAGGGGGACTGGGAGTGGGGATCTGAGAAAGAGGGGGAACTGGGAGTGGGGGATCTGAGAAAGAGGGGGAACTGGGAGGGGGACTGAGAAAGAGGGGGAACTGGGAGGGGGGACTGAGAAAGAGGGGGAACTGGGAACTGAGAAAGGGGGAACTGGGAGGGGGACTGAGAAAGGGGGAACTGGGAGGGGGACTGAGAAAGAGGGGAATTCTGGGAGGGGGACTGAGAAAGAGGGAGGGACTGGGAGTGGGGGACTGAGACTGAGAGGGGGGGGGGGACTGAGAAAGAGGGGGACTGGGAGTGGGAGACTGAGAAAGAGGGGGAACTGGGAGGGGGACTGAGAAAGAGGGGGAGACTGGGAGGGGGACTGAGAAAGAGGAGGGGGGGACTGAGAAAGAGGGGGGAACTGGGAGGGGGGACCAGGATTGGGGGACTGAGAAAGAGGGGGTAACTGGGAGTGGGGGACTGGGACTGGGATGGGGACTGAGAAAGAGGGGGAGACTGGGAGGGGGACTGAGAAAGAGGGGGAACTAGGAGGGGGGGGACTGAGAAAGAGGGGGTAGCTGGGAGTGGGGGACTGAGAAAGAGGGGGGGGGAACTGGGAGGGGGACTGAGAAAGAGGGGGTAACTGGGAGTGGGGGACTGAGAAAGAGGGGGAGACTGAGAAAGGAGGGGGACTGGAGGAGGGGGACTGGGAGGGGGAGTGGGGGACTGGGAGGGGGGGACTGAGAAAGAGGGGGAACTGGGAGGGGGACTTGGAGGGGGACTAAGATTGAAAAGAGTAAAAGAGGGGCCTCTTAATATAGATAAAGCCCATTGAATTGATAGAGGGAGGGAGAGATATAGATAAAGCCCATTGAATTGATAGAGGGAGGGAGATATATAGATAAAGCCCATTGAATTGATAGAGGGGGGAGAGATATAGATAAAGCCCATTGAATTGATAGAGGGAGGGAGAGATATAGATAAAGCCCATTGAATTGATAGAGGGAGGGAGAGAGATAGATAAAGCCCATTGAATTGAGAGGGAGGGAGAGATATAGATAAACGCCCATTAAATTGATAGAGGGATGGAGAGAGATAGATAAAGCCCATTGAATTGATAGAGGGAGGGAGAGAGATAGATAAAGCCCATTGAATTGATAAAGGGAGGGAGAGAGATAGATAAAGCCCATTAAATTGATAGAGGGAGGGAGAGAGATAGATAAAGCCCATTGAATTGAGAGAGAGGGGTATATATATATATATATATATATAGTGGGGCAAAAAAGTATTTAGTCAGCCACCAATTGTGCAAGTTCTCCCACTTAAAAAGATGAGAGAGGCCTGTAATTTTCATCATAGGTACACTTCAACTATGACAGACACAATTAGAAAAAAAAATCCAGAAAATCACATTGTAGGATTTTTAATTAATTTATTTGCAAATTATGGTGGAAAATAAGTATTTGGTCAATAACAAAAGTTTATCTCAATACTTTGTTATATACCCTTTGTTGGCAATGACAGAGGGCAAACATTTTCTGTAAATCTTCACAAGGTTTTCACACACTGGGCTGTTGCTGGGCAACATGGACTTTCAACTCCCTCCAAAGATTTTCTATGGGGTTGAGATCTGGAGACTGGCTAGGCCACTCCAGGACCTTGAAATGCTTCTTACGAAGCCACTCCTTCGTTGCCCGGGCGGTGTGTTTGGGATCATTGTCATGCTGAAAGACCCAGCCACGTTTCATCTTCAATGCCCTTGCTGATGGAAGGAGGTTTTCACTCAAAATCTCACGATACATGGCCCCATTCATTCTTTCCTTTACACGGATCAGTCGTCCTGGTCCCTTTGCAGAAAAACAGCCCCAAAGCATGTTTCCACCCCCATGCTTCACAGTAGGTATGGTGTTCTTTGGATGCAACTCAGCATTCTTTGTCCTCCAAACTCGACGAGTTGAGTTTTTACCAAAAAGTTATATTTTGGTTTCATCTGACCATATGACATTATCCCAATCTTCTTCTGGATCATCCAAATGCTCTCTAGAAAACTTCAGACGGGCCTGGACATGTACTGGCCTAAGCAGGGGGACATGTCTGGCACTGCAGGATTTGAGTCCCTGGCGACGTAGTTTGTTACTGATGGTAGGCTTTGTTACTTTGGTCCCAGCTTTCTGTAGGTCATTCACTAGGTCCCCCCGTGTGGTTCTGGGATTTTTGCTCACCGTTCTTGTGATCATTTTGACCCCACGGGGTGAGATCTTGCGTGGAGCCCCAGATCGAGGGAGATTATCAGTGGTCTTGTATGTCTTCCATTTCCTAATAATTGCTCCAAAAGTTGATTTCTTCAAACCAAGCTGCTTACCTATTGCAGATTCAGTCTTCCCAGCCTGGTGCAGGTCTACAATTTTGTTTCTGGTGTCCTTTGACAGCTCTTTGGTCTTGGTCATAGTGGAGTTTGGAGTGTGACTGTTTGAGGTTGTGGACAGGTGTCTTTTATACTGATAACAAGTTCAAACAGGTGCCATTAATACAGGTAACAGGTAACAGGTAGCCTCTTAAAGAAGAAATTACAGGTCTGTGAGAGCCAGAAATCTTGCTTGTTTGTAGGTGACCAAATACTTATTTTCCACCATAATTTGCAAATAAATTCATTAAAAATCCTACAATGTGATTTTCTGGATTTTTTTTTCTAATTTTGTCTGTCATAGTTGAAGTGTACCTATGATGAAAATTACAGGCCTCTCTCATCTTTTTAAGTGGGAGAACTTGCACAATTGGTGGCTGACTAAATACTTTTTCCCCCCACTGTATATATATAAAGCCCATTGAATTGATAGAGGGAGGGAGGGAGGTCTAGACCCGGGTCATCATCCCCTGACTACTTTATCCACCAACCCTCCAACATACATACATAGTGATACAGTTGAAGAAGAGTATTTCTAGTTGATGTTTTACTGTGAAGACTTTTCTCAAAGAAGAGCTGATCCCTTCACTGGGCCTTTCAGAAAGTCTATAAAGTTGTCTGACTTCTTACCCTGGAAATGTGGTTGAACGTTGTGTCCTACAGGCGCCTGGTCTGTGATGTCTGGGTCTGTCAGATGGACCGTGGCTGTACCTTGTCTAGGTCTCTACATCTGGGTTTGTATTGAGCAGATAGGACAGTGGCTGTACCTTGTCTAGGTCTCTACATCTGGGTTTGTATTGAGCAGATAGGACAGTGGCTGTACCTTGTCTAGGTCTCTACATCTGGGTTTGAGTTGAGCAGATAGGATCCAGTAGGCAGTGGAAGTACCTTGTCTAGGTCTCTACATCTGGGTTTGTATTGAGCAGATAGGACAGTGGAAGTACCTTGTCTAGGTCTCTACATCTGGGTTTGTATTGAGCAGATAGGACAGTGGCTGTACCTTGTCTAGGTCTCTACATCTGGGTTTGTATTGAGCAGATAGGACAGTGGGCTGTCTACATCTGGGTTTGTCAGATAGGACAGGTCTCTACATCTGGGTTTGTATTGAGCAGATAGGACAGTGGAAGTACCTTGTCTAGGTCTCTACATCTGGGTTTGTATTGAGCAGATAGGACAGTGGAAGTACCTTGTCTAGGTCTCTACATCTGGGTTTGTATTGAGCAGATAGGACAGTGGAAGTACCTTGTCTAGGTCTCTACATCTGGGTTTGTATTGAGCAGATAGGACAGTGGAAGTACCTTGTCTAGGTCTCTACATCTGGGTTTGTATTGAGCAGATAGGACAGTGGAAGTACCTTGTCTAGGTCTCTACATCTGGGTTTGTATTGAGCAGATAGGACAGTGGAAGTACCTTGTCTAGGTCTCTACATCTGGGTTTGTATTGAGCAGATAGGACAGTGGAAGTACCTTGTCTAGGTCTCTACATCTGGGTTTGTATTGAGCAGATAGGACAGTGGAAGTACCTTGTCTAGGTCTCTACATCTGGGTTTGTATTGAGCAGATAGGACAGTGGAAGTACCTTGTCTAGGTCTCTACATCTGGGTTTGTATTGAGCAGATAGGACAGTGGCTGTACCTTGTCTAGGTCTCTACATCTGGGTTTGTATTGAGCAGATAGGACAGTGGCTGTACCTTGTCTAGGTCTCTACATCTGGGTTTGAGTTGAGCAGATAGGACCGTGGCTGTACCTTGTCTAGGTCTCTACATCTGGGTTGGTATTGATCAGATAGGACAGTGGCTGTACCTTGTCTAGGTCTCTACATCTGGGTTGGTATTGATCACATAGGACAGTGGACACGAAAGATACACGTTCCAGTCAGAAGGCAGTGGACCGGATTATAACCCAACTGGACCTTCCTGACTTCAGGCACCAAACCCCGCCCATCTGGCAACTGTAGGCAGACTCTATCAACCAAACCCCGCCCATCTGGCAACTGTAGGCAGACTCTATCAACCAAACCCCGCCCATCTGGCAACTGTAGGCAGACTCTATCAACCAAACCCCGCCCATCTGGCAACTGTAGGCAGACTCTATCAACCAAACCCCACCCATCTGGCAGGCAGACTATCAACCAAACCCCGCCCATCTGGCAGGCAGACTATCAACCAAACCCCGCCCATCTGGCAGGCAGACTATCAACCAAACCCCACCCATCTGGCAGGCAGACTATCAACCAAACCCCACAATTCTGGCAGGCAGACTCTATCAACCAATTGTTTGAAAGATAACAAAATATATACAGTTGAAGTCAGAAGTTTACATACACTTAGGTTGGAGTCATTAAAACTTGTTTTTCAACCACTCCACAAATTTCTTGTTAACAAACTATAGTTTTGGCAAGTCTATAGTTTTGGCAAATCTACTTTGTGCAGGACACAAGTCATTTTTCCAACAATTGTTTACAGACAGATTATTTCACTTATAATTCACTGTATCACAATTCCAGTGGGTCAGCAGTTACAATCTACCTACCTCATCCCCATACTGTTTTTATTTTATTTACTTTTCTGCTCTTTTGCACACCAGTATCTCTACTTGCACATCATCATCTGCTCATTTATCACTCCAGTGTTAATCTGCTAAATTGTAATTATTCGCTCCTATGGCCTATTTATTGCCTACCTCCTCATGCCTTTTGCACACACTGTATATAGACTTTTTCTCTACTGTGTCATTGACTTGTTCATTGTGTTATTGGCTTGTTTATTGTTTATTCCATGTGTAACTCTGTGGTGTTGTTTGTGTCGAACTGCTTTGCTTTATCTTGGCCAGGTCGCAGTTGTAAATGAGAACTTGTTCTCAACTAGCCTACCTGGTTAAATAAAGGTGTTCTCAACTAGCCTACCTGGTTAAATAAAGGTGTTCTCAACTAGCCTACCTGGTTAAATAAAGGTGTTCTCAACTAGCCTACCTGGTTAAATAAAGGTGTTCTCAACTAGCCTTCCTGGTTAAATAAAGGTGTTCTCAACTAGCCTACCTGGTTAAATAAAGGTGTTCTCAACTAGCCTTCCTGGTTAAATAAAGGTGTTCTCAACTAGCCTACCTGGTTAAATAAAGGTGTTCTCAACTAGCCTACCTGGTTAAATAAAGGTGTTCTCAACTAGCCTACCTGGTTAAATAAAGGTGTTCTCAACTAGCCTACCTGGTTAAATAAAGGTGTTCTCAACTAGCCTCCTGGTTAAATAAAGGTGTTCTCAACTAGCCTACCTGGTTAAATAAAGGTGTTCTCAACTAGCCTTCCTGGTTAAATAAAGGTGTTCTCAACTAGCCTACCTGGTTAAATAAAGGTGTTCTCAACTAGCCTTCCTGGTTAAATAAAGGTGTTCTCAACTAGCCTTCCTGGTTAAATAAAGGTGTTCTCAACTAGCCTACCTGGTTAAATAAAGGTGTTCTCAACTAGCCTACCTGGTTAAATAAAGGTGTTCTCAACTAGCCTTCCTGGTTAAATAAAGGTGTTCTCAACTAGCCTACCTGGTTAAATAAAGGTGTTCTCAACTAGCCTACCTGGTTAAATAAAGGTGTTCTCAACTAGCCTTCCTGGTTAAATAAAGGTGTTCTCAACTAGCCTACCTGGTTAAATAAAGGTGTTCTCAACTAGCCTTCCTGGTTAAATAAAGGTGTTCTCAACTAGCCTACCTGGTTAAATAAAGGTGTTCTCAACTAGCCTTCCTGGTTAAATAAAGGTGTTCTCAACTAGCCTACCTGGTTAAATAAAGGTGTTCTCAACTAGCCTACCTGGTTAAATAAAGGTGTTCTCAACTAGCCTTCCTGGTTAAATAAAGGTGTTCTCAACTAGCCTACCTGGTTAAATAAAGGTGTTCTCAACTAGCCTACCTGGTTAAATAAAGGTGTTCTCAACTAGCCTACCTGGTTAAATAAAGGTGTTCTCAACTAGCCTACCTGGTTAAATAAAGGTGTTCTCAACTAGCCTACCTGGTTAAATAAAGGTGTTCTCAACTAGCCTACCTGGTTAAATAAAGGTGTTCTCAACTAGCCTTCCTGGTTAAATAAAGGTGTTCTCAACTAGCCTACCTGGTTAAATAAAGGTGTTCTCAACTAGCCTACCTGGTTAAATAAAGGTGTTCTCAACTAGCCTACCTGGTTAAATAAAGGTGTTCTCAACTAGCCTTCCTGGTTAAATAAAGGTGTTCTCAACTAGCCTACCTGGTTAAATAAAGGTGTTCTCAACTAGCCTACCTGGTTAAATAAAGGTGTTCTCAACTAGCCTTCCTGGTTAAATAAAGGTGTTCTCAACTAGCCTACCTGGTTAAATAAAGGTGTTCTCAACTAGCCTACCTGGTTAAATAAAGGTGAAATAAAATGTAAAAAATAAATAAAACATACAACTTTAAACAGCTTGGAAAATTCCAGAAAATTATTTCATGGTTTTAGAAGCTTCTGATAGGCTAATTGACATCATTTGAGTCAGTTGGAGGTGAACCTGTGAATGTATTTCAAGGCCTACCTTCAAACTCACTGCCTCTTTGCTTGACATCATATGAAAATCAAAAGAAATCAGCAAAGTCCTCAGAAAAAAAATGTGCTGTATGTGTTGGTTATGCCTCATATAAGTCAACAAGTTTGCCTTATTAGCCTGAATGAAATTGTCTACAGGCTCTGCAGGGCTGAGGTCGGGTCCAGTCGGGTCTATCAGATACAGAGGGTTTCCTGAGTGGGTCTCAGTGTCCTGTCGGGTCTATCAGATACAGAGGGTTTCCTGAGTTGGTCTCAGTGTCCTGTCGGGTCTATCAGATACAGAGGGTTTCCTGAGTGGGTCTCAGTGTCCTGTCGGGTCTATCTACAGAGGGTTTCTGAGGGTCCTGTCCTGTCGGGGTCTATCAGATACAGAGGGTTTCCTGAGTGGGTCTCAGTGTCCTGTCGGGTCCTGTCGGGTCCTGTCGGGTCTATCAGATACAGAGGGTTTCCTGAGTGGGTCTCAGTGTCCTGTCGGGTCCTGTCGGGTCTATCAGATACAGAGGGTTTCCTGAGTGGGTCTCAGTGTCCTGTCGGGTCTATCAGATACAGAGGGTTTCCTGAGTTGTCTATCAGATACAGAGGGTTTCCTGAGTTGGTCCTGTCCTGTCGGGTCTATCAGATACAGAGGGTTTCCTGAGTGGGTCTCAGTGTCCTGTCGGGTCCTGTCGGGTCCTGTCGGGTCTATCAGATACAGAGGGTTTCCTGAGTGGGTCTCAGTGTCCTGTCGGGTCCTGTCGGGTCTATCAGATACAGAGGGTTTCCTGAGTGGGTCTCAGTGTCCTGTCGGGTCTATCAGATACAGAGGGTTTCCTGAGTGGGTCTCAGTGTCCTGTCGGGTCCTGTCGGGTCTATCAGATACAGAGGGTTTCCTGAGTGGGTCTCAGTGTCCTGTCGGGTCTATCAGATACAGAGGGTTTCCTGAGTGGGTCTCAGTGTCCTGTCGGGTCCTGTCGGGTCTATCAGATACAGAGGGTTTCCTGAGTGGGTCTCAGTGTTTTGATCATGACTGTAATGCTGCTATCATCATCTTGCTCCTCCGATGTTCCTGCACTGTGTTCAGCTCGTGACTTCAGCACTTCAAGAGCTCCTTCAGTACCCACACCGACTGGTATAAAAGGCTCCACAAAGAGCCTCCCTAGGCTGCTTCCCAAATAGCACCCTATTCCCTATTTAGTGCACTACTTTTGACCAGAGCACTATTGCCATTTGGGACGTAGCCCCCTAATCTTCCTGTGGTAAATCCTTTAGTTTTATCAGCCAGGGATTACCTCTAGCTGCTGTTAGGAAAGAGCTGGAGAAGGAAACAGAGAGAAAGAAGGATGGAGGTAGAGAGAGAGAAAGGGAGGGAAGGAGAGGGAGAGACAGAAGGATGGAGGTAGAGTGAGAGAAAGGGAGGGAAGGAGAGGGAGAGGTGAAGAGAGAGAGACAGAAAGAAGGATGGAGGTAGAGAGAGAGAAAGGGAGGGAGGGAAGGAGAGAGAGAGGTGAAGAGAGAGAGACAGAAAGACAGAAGGAATATGGTTGTGTAGAGACAAATATGTAGAGACAAAATAAAAACACATTGGAACAGTGTAATCTCCAGTAAAGAGGACCTGTTTGATTTGAAGGAGGGAAGTTGAATGATAATCCTCCATGTTTAATGTCTGACTGATCCCTCACAAGAGTTTTTCTCTTATGGAGACTCTCTTCTGAGGCTTGCACCTGTATCGAAACAGGGGGCAGTGGGAAACAATACACCTTCTATACAATAGCGAATGGAGGACGCTTTTCCCCGTGGTTCATTTTCTTGCCTGCCAGGTAGGCTATACTCCTGTTGCAAAGAGAAGCAATGTGCTTAACATTAGGAAAGTTGAGAATGAACTATAGTAGATCTAACCTATAGAGAGCTGATTCTCCTCTTTTTACTAGAGGCCATCGCTCCGTTTTCTCACCCAATTACATAACCTATAGAAAGCTGAGCCTCCTCTTTTTACTAGAGGCCATCGCTCCGTTTTCTCACCCAGTTACATAATCTATAGAAAGCTGATCCTCCTCTTTTTACTAGAGGCCATTGCTCTGTTTTCTCACCCAGTTACATAATCTATAGAAAGCTGATCCTCCTCTTTTTACTAGAGGCCATTGCTCTGTTTTCTCACCCAGTTACATAATCTATAGAAAGCTGATCCTCCTCTTTTTACTAGAGGCCATTGCTCTGTTTTCTCACCCAGTTACATAATCTATAGAAAGCTGATCCTCCTCTTTTTACTAGAGGCCATTGCTCTGTTTTCTCACCCAGTTACATAATCTATAGAAAGCTGATCCTCCTCTTTTTACTAGAGGCCATCGCTCTGTTTTCTCACCCAATTACATAGCCTATAGAAAGCTGAGCCTCCTCTTTTTACGAGAGGCCATTGCTCTGTTTTCTCACCCAGTTACATAGCCTATAGAAATGTTGCACAACATGAACTCATGGGCTCTCATCAAGCGTTTGATTAGATTTTTAAATACATTTGCATTGACGTCAGTTATTTAGAGGGACAATAGAGTGCTGAGTACCAGGCAGTTAGCAAGTTTGGTAAGCTACTAATGACCATCAGCAGCATCAGAGCTTAGAGAAGCCTAATTACAGTGGAACATGAGGAATTTGACTGCCTTCATGACCCGTGACCGCCGGTGTGGTGATTAATACGGTCACCACAACAGCCCTAACCCCACCCCACCATACGCCCAGCCCCGTACCCCTGGCTAGGCTTGAATGACATAGGGGACGGATGGAGACGGGGGGTGGGCCAAAACCCTGGGCTGGATGGATGGGAGGTGGGGTAGGGTTAAACCCTGGGGTGGATGGATGGGAGGTGGGGTTACACCCTGGGGTGGATAGATGGGAGGTGGGGTAGGGTTACACCCTGGGGTGGATGGATGGGAGGTGGGGTAGGGTTACACCCTGGGGTGGATGGATGGGAGGTGGGGTAGTGTTAAACCCTGGGGTGGATGGATGGGAGGTGGGGTAGTGTTAACCCTGGGGTGGATAGATGGGAGGTGGGGTAGGGTTACACCCTGGGGTGGATAGATGGGAGGTGGGGTAGTGTTAAAAACCTGGGGTGGATAGATGGGAGGTGGGGTAGTGTTAAACCCTGGGGTGGATAGATGGGAGGTGGGGTAGGGCTGGGGAGGCAGGTTAACACTATCCCACCACTTGATCAATACTAGCCTTAATCAACCCCTATTAGCCAAGGACCCCCACCCCCTCATACCCACACACACACACATACGGTCGTACAAAATCTCCCTCCTTCAACCTTAAGTAGCCGTCGTCCCATTTTAATTGAATTAAACCAATCGCTGTCCTCTCCACCATTTAAACAAGACCTTGGAAGTGCCTTACAAATTGGCTGAGTGATTTGTCTGTCAAATAGTTGTGTGTGTGTGTGTGGGGTGGTAGAGGAGTGATGATAAGGCTTTAATTGGTTCGTTATAAAGCCCTCCAGCCCTGCAATCTCCTCCACTCCTCTCTCCCGTCCCCCTCCACTCCTCTCTTCCATCCCCCTCCACTCCTCTCTTCCATCCCCCTCCACTCCTCTCTTCCATCCCCCTCCCTCCTCTCTTCCATCCCCCTCCACTCCTCTCTTCCATCCCCCTCCACTCCTCTCTCCATCCCCCTCCCTCCCTCCTCTCTTCCATCCCCCTCCACTCCTCTCTTCCATCCCCCTCCACTCCTCTCTTCCATCCCCCCCCTCCACTCCTCTCTCCCCTCCTCCTCTCTCCCATCCCCCTCCACTCCTCTCTTCCATCCCCCTCCTCTCTCCCGTCCCCCTCCACTCCTCTCTCCCATCCCCCTCCTCTCTCCCATTCCCCTCCACTCCTCTCTCCCATCCCCCTCCCTCCTCTCTCCCATCCCCCTCCACTCCTCTCTCCCGTCCCCCTCCACTCCTCTCTCCCGTCCCCCTCCACTCCTCTCTCCCATCCCCCTCCACTCCTCTCTCCCATCCCCCTCCACTCCTCTCTCCCATCCCCCCCCCCTCCTCTCCCTCCCCCATCCCCCTCCACTCCTCTCTCCCATCCCCCCCCCTCCTCTCTCCCATCCCCCTCCCTCCTCTCTCCCGTCCCCCTCCCTCCTCTCTCCCGTCCCCCTCCACTCCTCTCTCCCGTCCCCCTCCACTCCTCTCTCCCGTCCCCCTCCACTCCTCTCTTCCGTCCCCCTCCACTCCTCTCTTCCGTCCCCCTCCCCTCCTCTCTCCCATCCCCCTCCCCTCTCTCTCCCGTCCCCCTCCCTCCTCTCTCCCATCCCCCTCCACTCCTCTCTCCCATCCCCCTCCCCTCCTCTCCCATCCCCCTCCACTCCTCTCTCCCATCCCCCTCCACTCCTCTCTCCCATCCCCCTCCACTCCTCTCTCCCATCCCCTCCACTCCTCTCTCCCATCTCCCTCCACTCCTCTCTCCCATCCCCCTCCCTCCTCTCTCCCGTTCCCCCTCCACTCCTCTCTCCCGTCCCCCTCCACTCCTCTCTCCGTCCCCTTCCACTCCTCCCTCCGTTCCACCCCCCCCCCTGCCTTCGTCCCACTCCTCCACGACTCAGGTGTGTCTGCCCTCTAAAGGAACTATTCACTCTCCATTATAATTGTAATAATATTCCTGTATGGTAAAGGTAGTATTAGGTCTGTATGGTATTGGGTCTGTATGGTATTGGGTCTGTATGGTAAAGGTGGTATTAGGTCTGTATGATAAAGGTGGTATTGGGTCTGATGAAGGTGGTATTGGGTCTGTATGGTAAATGTGGTATTGGGTCTGTATGGTAAAGGTGGTATTGGGTCTGTATGGTAAAGGTGGTATTGGGTCTGTATGGTAAAGGTGGTATTGGGTCTGTATGGTAAAGGTGGTATTGGGTCTGTATGGTATTGGGTCTATATGGTAAAGGTGGTATTGGGTCTATATGGTAAAGGTGGTATTGGGTCTGTATGGTAAAGGTGGTATTGGGTCTGTATGGTAAAGGTGGTATTGGGTCTGTATGATAAAGGTGGTATTGTGTCTGTATTATAACGGTGATATTGGGTCTTTATGATAAAGGTGGTATTTGGTCTGTATGGTTTTGGGTCTGTATGGTAAAGGTGGTATTGGGTCTGTATGGTAAAGGTGGTATTGGGTCTGTATGGTAAAGGTGGTATTGGGTCTGTATGGTAAAGGTGGTATTGGGGGTCTATATGGTAAAGGTGGTATTGGGTCTATATGGTAAAGGTGGTATTGGGTCTATATGGTAAAGGTGGTATTGGGTCTGTATGGTAAAGGTGGTATTGGGTCTGTATGGTAAAGGTGGTATTGGAGGTCTGTATGATAAAGGTGGTATTGGGTCTGTATGGTAAAGGTGGTATTGGGTCTGTATGATAAAGGTGGTATTGGGTCTGTATGGTATTGGGTCTGTATGGTAAAGGTGGTATTGGGTCTGTATGGTAAAGGTGGTATTGGGGGTCTGTATGGTAAAGGTGGTATTGGGTCTGTATGGTAAAGGTGGTATTGGGTCTGTATGGTAAAGGTGGTATTGGGGGTCTGTATGATAAAGGTGGTATTGGGTCTGTATGGTAAAGGTGGTATTGGGTCTGTATGGTAAAGGTGGTATTGGGTCTGTATGGTAAAGGTGGTATTGGGTCTGTATGGTAAAGGTGGTATTGGGTCTGTATGGTAAAGGTGGTATTGGGGGTCTGTATTATAAAGGTGGTATTGGGGGTCTGTATGATAAAGGTGGTATTGGGTCTATATGATATGGGTCTGTATTATAACGTTATCTAGTTTCATCAGTCCATTCCTCTAACAGTCTGGGTGGAATCATCTAGTTTCATCAGTCCATTCCTCTAACAGTCTGGGTGGAATCATCTAGTTTCCTCCTTTCCACTCTATTTCTTGGTAGAGTGGAGTGTGATGTGGCCTGTCTGTCATTAACCTGAGTGGTTGTTCCTCTCATCTACTTTATGTGTCAGGCATTCCATCCGGTGAAAACAACACATTTCAAAGACTGCATCCTGACCTATTGATCTCCCCTGTTCCCCCCCCCTCTCCTCTCCTCTCCTCTCCTCTCCTCCCCCTCCCTCCCCCCCTCCCCTCTCCCCTCCCTCTCCTCTCCTCTCCTCCTCTCCTCTCCTCTCCTCTCCTCTCCTCTCCTCTCCTCTCCTCTCCTCTCTCCTCTCCTCTCCTCTCCTCTCCTCTCCTCTCCTCCTCTCCTCTCTCTCCTCTCCTCTCTCCTCTCCTCTCCCTCCTCTCCTCTCCTCTCCTCCCCTCCCCTCCCCTCTCCTCTCTCTCTCCCCTCTCTCTCTCCTCTCTCCTCTCCTCTCCTCTTAGAACATATACACAGTACCAGTCGACACCGACTCATTCCAGGGTTTTTCTTTATGTTTTTACTATGTTCTACACTGTAGAATAATAGTGAAGACATCAACACTCTGAAATAACACACATGGAATCATGTAATAACCCAAAAAGAGTTCTTCAAAGTAGCCATCCTTTGCCTTGATGACAGCTTTGCACACTCTTGGCATTCTCTCAACCGGCTTCATGAGGAATGTTTTACCTAAAGTCTTGAAGGAGTTCCCACATATGCTGAGCACTTGTTGGTTGCTTTTCCTTCACTCTGCAGTCCATCTCATCCCAAACCATCTCAATTGGGTTGAGGTTGGGTGATTGTGGAGGCCAGGTCATCTGATGCAGCACTCCATCACTCTCCTTGGCCAAATAGCCCTTTATTGTCCCAGATTATAGTCCCACTAAGCGCAAACCAGATGGGATGGTGTATCGCTGCAGAATGATGTGGTAGCCATGCTGGTTAAGTGTCTTGAATTCTAAATAAATCACAGACAGTGTCACCAACAAAGCACCATCACGCCACCTCCTCCATGCTTCACGGTGGGAAATAGACATGTGTACATCATCCGTTCACCTACTCTGCGTCTCACAAAGACACGGCGGTTGGAACCAAAAATCTCAAATTTGGACTCATCAGACGAAAGGACAGATTTCCACCGGTCCAATGTCCATTGCTCATGTTTCTTGGCCCAAGCAAGTCTCTTCTTCTTATTGGTGTCCTTTAGTAGTGGTTTCTTTGCAGCAATTTGACCATGAAGGCCTGATTCACACAGTCTCCTCTGAATAGTTGATGTTGAGAAGTGTCTGTTACTTAAACTCTGTGAAGCATTTATTTGGGCTGCAATTTCTGAGGTGCAGTTAACTCTAATGAATGTATCCTCTGCAGCAGAGGTGACTCTGGGTCTTCCATTCCTGTGACGGTCCTCAGGGGAGCCAGGCTCATCATAGCGCTTGATGGTTTTTGCTTGAAGACACTTTCAAAGTTCTTGAAATGTTCTGTATTGACTGACCTTCATATCTTAAAGTAATGGACTGTCATTTCTCTTTGCTTATTTGAGCTGTTCTTGCTATAATATGGACTTGGTCTTTTACCAAATAGGGCTATCTTCTGTATACCACCTCTACCTTGTCACAACACAACTGATTGGCCCAAACACATTAAGAAGGAAAGAAAATCCACACATTTACTTTTAACATGGCACACCTGCTAATCGAAATGCATTCCAGGTGACTACCTCATGACGCTGGTTGAGATAATGCCAAGAGTGTGCAAAGCTGTCATCAAGGCAAAGGGTGGCTATTTGAAGTATCTGAAATATAAAATATATTTGGATTTGTTTAACACTTTTTTTTTTGTTACTACATGATTCCATAGTTTTGATGTATTCACTATTATTCCACAATGGAGAAAATAGTCAAATGAATGAAAAACCCTTGAATGAGTAGGCGTGTCCATGGCACTGTACATATCATCAGAACATGTCAGACATCCTGTCTAGAACAGCACATAAGGGCTTCAGCGTCGAGTCACACTGCATGTTGGCTGTTTACACATGCAGAACTTCCTGGTTCTCTCTCCAGGCCTGTTCTACTCTACTCTACATCCATAGCCATGCAGAACTTCCTGGTTCTCTCTCCAGGTCTGTTCTACTCTACTCTACATCCACAGCCATGCAGAACTTCCTGGTTCTCTCTCCAGGTCTGTTCTACTCTACTCTACATCCACAGCCATGCAGAACTTCCTGGTTCTCTCTCCAGGTCTGTTCTACTCTACATCCATAGCCATGCAGAACTTCCTGGTTCTCTCTCCAGGTCTGTTCTACTCTACTCTACATCCACAGCCATGCAGAACTTCCTGGTTCTCTCTCCAGGTCTGTTCTACTCTACATCCATAGCCATGCAGAACTTCCTGGTTCTCTCTCCAGGTCTGTTCTACTCTACATCCATAGCCATGCAGAACTTCCTGGTTCTCTCTCCAGGTCTGTTCTACTCTACATCCATAGCCATGCAGAACTTCCTGGTTCTCTCTCCAGGCCTGTTCTACTCTACATCCATAGCCACGCAGAACTTCCTGGTTCTCTCTCCAGGCCTGTTCTACTCTACATCCATAGCCATGCAGAACTTCCTGGTTCTCTCTCCAGGTCTGTTCTACTCTACATCCATAGCCATGCAGAACTTCCTGGTTCTCTCTCCAGGCCTGTTCTACTCTACATCTGTAGCCATGCAGAACTTCCTGGTTCTCTCTCCAGGCCTGTTCTACTCTACATCTGTAGCCATGCAGAACTTCCTGGTTCTCTCTCCAGGCCTGTTCTACTCTACTCTACATCCATAGCCATAAAGAACTTCCTGGTTCTCTCTCCAGGCCTGTTCTACTCTACATCCATAGCCACGCAGAACTTCCTGGTTCTCTCTCCAGGCCTGTTCTACTCTACATCCATAGCCATGCAGAACTTCCTGGTTCTCTCTCCAGGTCTGTTCTACTCTACATCCATAGCCATGCAGAACTTCCTGGTTCTCTCTCCAGGCCTGTTCTACTCTACATCTGTAGCCATGCAGAACTTCCTGGTTCTCTCTCCAGGCCTGTTCTACTCTACTCTACATCCATAGCCATGCAGAACTTCCTGGTTCTCTCTCCAGGCCTGTTCTACTCTACATCCATAGCCACGCAGAACTTCCTGGTTCTCTCTCCAGGCCTGTTCTACTCTACATCCATAGCCATGCAGAACTTCCTGGTTCTCTCTCCAGGTCTGTTCTACTCTACATCCATAGCCATGCAGAACTTCCTGGTTCTCTCTCCAGGCCTGTTCTACTCTACATCTGTAGCCATGCAGAACTTCCTGGTTCTCTCTCCAGGCCTGTTCTACTCTACTCTACATCCATAGCCATGCAGAACTTCCTGGTTCTCTCTCCAGGTCTGTTCTACTCTACATCCATAGCCATGCAGAACTTCCTGGTTCTCTCTCCAGGCCTGTTCTACTCTACATCCATAGCCATGCAGAACTTCCTGGTTCTCTCTCCAGGCCTGTTCTACTCTACATCTGTAGCCATGCAGAACTTCCTGGTTCTCTCTCCAGGCCTGTTCTACTCTACTCTACATCCATAGCCATGCAGAACTTCCTGGTTCTCTCTCCAGGTCTGTTCTACTCTACTCTACATCCACAGCCATGCAGAACTTCCTGGTTCTCTCTCCAGGTCTGTTCTACTCTACTCTACATCCACAGCCATGCAGAACTTCCTGGTTCTCTCTCCAGGTCTGTTCTACTCTACATCCATAGCCATGCAGAACTTCCTGGTTCTCTCTCCAGGTCTGTTCCTGTTCTACATCCACTAGCCATGCAGAACTTCCTGGTTCTCTCTAGCCAGCAGAACTTCCTGTTCTCTTCCAGGTCTGTTCTACTCTACATCCATAGCCATGCAGAACTTCCTGGTTTCTCTCCAGGTCTGTTCTTCTCATCATAGCCATGCAGAACTTCCTGGTTCTCTCTCCAGGATCTGTTCTACTCTACATCCATAGCCATGCAGAACTTCCTGGTTCTCTCTCCAGGCCTGTTCTACTCTACATCCAGGCCTGCATCCATAGCCATGCAGAACTTCCTGGTTCTCTCTCCAGGCCTGTTCTACTCTACATCCATAGCCATGCAGAACTTCCTGGTTCTCTCTCCAGGTCTGTTCTCTCTCCAGGCCTGTTCTACTCATCCATAGCCATTAGCCATGCAGAACTTCCTGGTTCTCTCTCCAGGCCTGTTCTATCCATAGCCATGCAGAACTTCCTGGTTCTCTCTCCAGGCCTGTTCTACTCTACATCTGTAGCCATGCAGAACTTCCTGGTTCTCTCTCCAGGCCTGTTCTTCTACTTCCTGGTTCTCTCCACATCCATAGCCATGCAGAACTTCCTGGTTCTCTCTCCAGGCCTGTTCTACTCTACATCCATAGCCATGCAGAACTTCCTGGTTCTCTCTCCAGGCCTGTTCTACTCTACATCCATAGCCATGCAGAACTTCCTGGTTCTCTCTCCAGGTCTGTTCTACTCTACATCCATAGCCATGCAGAACTTCCTGGTTCTCTCTCCAGGCCTGTTCTACTCTCATCCATACAGAATCCTGGTTCTCTCTCCAGGCCTGTTCTACTCTACATCCATAGCCATGCAGAACTTCCTGGTTCTCTCTCCAGGTCTGTTCTACTCTACATCCATAGCCATGCAGAACTTCCTGGTTCTCTCTCCAGGTCTGTTCTACTCTACATCCACAGCCATGCAGCATTTTAGGCTTTGAAGGCAGATACTAAAACCTTCCCTGAACAACATGAAATAACGTATTCAGAGGTGGTATAGACAAATCGTCGTAGCGACGGTTGTTGCCAGATGTGCACGACGGTTGTTGGTTCGTTGGCTCTCTGCCAACGTGTAACCGGCTATAATATGGTGGAAGCGCTGGCTTTAGCTTGTCAGAGGAGGTATTACCCATACTCACGCCTTAACAAATGAGCTTTGGCTGAGAGAGTTAGAGGGGGTGGCTGCTGTGGATGTTTACAATATGGAGGAGCTGGGATGATCCTGTTAGAGATAAACAACAACACTACCACCAGCAGGAAAAACAGCTCTCCTTCCTAATGTACAATCCCCCTGTGTGTGTGTGTGTGTGTGTGTGACTCTCTCTCTCTCTCTCTCTCCACACAACAAATGGTCTGTATGGATGTTGAAGTAGATGGCAAACCCCTCTCAGCCCACCTTCCTCCTCCTCTTCCTCCCTCCTCCTCCTCTTCCTCCCTCCTCCTCCTCTTCTTCCTTCCTCCCTCCTCCTCCTCTTCCTCCCTCCTCCTCCTCTTCTTCCTTCCTCCCTCCTCCTCCTCCTCCTCCTCCTCCTCTTCCTCCCTCCTCCTCCTCTTCCTCCCTCCTCCTCCTCTTCTTCCTTCCTCCCTCCTCCTCCTCTTCCTCCCTCCTCCTCTTCTTCCTTCCTCCCTCCTCCTCCTCTTCCTCCTCCTCCTCCTCTTCCTCCCTCCTCCTCTTCTTCCTTCCTCCCTCCTCCTCCTCTTCCTCCTCCTCCTCTTCCTCCCTCCTCCCCCCTCTTCTTCCTTCCTCCCTCCCTCCCCCTCCTCTTCCTCCCTCCTCCCCCTCTTCTTCCTTCCTCCCTCCTCCCCCTTTTCTTCCTTCCTCCCTCCTCCCCCTCCCTCCTCCTCCTCTTCCTCCCTCCTCCTCCTCTTCTTCCTTCCTCCCTCCTCCTCCTCTTCCTCCTCTTCCTCCTCCTCCTCTTCCTCCCTCCTCCCCCTCTTCTTCCTTCCTCCCTCCTCCCCCTCTTCTTCCTTCCTCCCTCCTCCCCCTCTTCCTCCCTCCTCCTCCTCTTCCTCCCTCCTCCTCCTCTTCCTCCCCCCCTCCCTCCTCCCCCTCCTCCTTCCTCTCCCTCCTCCCCCTCTTCCTCCTTCCTCCTCTGCCTCTTCCTCCTCTGCCTCTTCCTCCTCCTCCTCTGCCTCCTCCTCCCCCTCTGCCTCCTCCTCATGGATGAATAAGTGAAGGAGGGTTTATAACTGGATGGTAGGATGGTGGTTCTGGGCCCTCAGTCATAAATCTATAGCCCATTAATCTCCTTTTAACTGCCGTCTTCCACAAACAAATTAGGGGTGCAGGAGGTCACCGATCGTCCCCCGATAACCACAACGTTTATCAATGAATCTAAGCTGCTGCTAACGGATGGGAAAAGTCATTAAGGAAGGAGGCACTTCCTGATGGAATTATGCTCTGCAGGTAAAGAGGTTGGAGAGGGTGGTGTGGAGGGGGGTGGTGTGGAGGGGGGTGGTGTGTGTCTACTTGACGTAGGCCCCACACACACACACACCAACACACCAACACCAACACACACACACACACACCAACACACACACACACACCAACACACACACACACCAACACACACACACACCAACACACACCAACACACACACACACACACACACCCACAGCAGCAATGCAGGGCCCCATGCATTGTCCGGGGCGAGTGGCGTGGACTCATAAGTGATGAGAGGGGTGATAGCAGGAAGCCAATTAAAATGAACATAATTACAAAGTCACCCCTGTGACGCTATGCAGGGCCTGATCAGAATAAACATACCTCAACAGACAGGACAGGAGGAGAAACATGAAGGAGGGAGCAGAGGAGAGGGGGATGGAGGGGCAGAGGTGAGGAAAGGAGGGAAGGGCAGAGGAGATGAGGTTAGGAGGGGGCAGAGGAGATGAGGTTAGGAGGGGGCAGAGGAGATGAGGTTAGGAGGGGGCAGAGGTGAGGAAAGGAGGGGGAGAGGATAGGTATGGAGGGGCAGAGGGGAGGAAAGGAGGGAAGGGCAGAGGAGATGAGGTTAGGAGGGGGCAGAAGAGATGAGGTTAGGAGGGGGCAGAGGTGAGGAGGATGGAGGAGCAGAGGTGAGGAAAGGAGGGGGCAGAGGAGATGAGGTTAGGAGGGGGCAGAGGTGAGAAAAGAGGGGGAGAGGAGAGGTATGGAGGGGCAGAGGGGAGGAAAGGAGGGAAGGGCAGAGGAGATGAGGTTAGGAGGGGGCAGAAGAGATGAGGTTAGGAGGGGGCAGAGGTGAGGAAAGGAGGGGGAGAGGAGAGGAGGCATGGAGGGGCAGAGGTGAGGAAAGGAGGAAGAGAGGAGAGGGAAGGAGGAGAGGAGTGGAGAGACCAAGGGAGGGAGGAGGGCTGGGAAGACAGGAACACTATGACAACGGATGGAAAAAGAAAGGAGGGGGGGAGCGGTTGTGAGAGGAGGGAGAAGAGAGGAGTGAGAGGAGAGGAGGAGGGAGGAGAGGTTGTGAGAGGAGGGAGAAGAGAGGTAGTGAGAGGAGAGAGGAGGAGGAGGAGAGGTTGTGAGAGGAGGGAGAAGAGAGGAGTGAGAGGAGAGGAGGAGGGAGGAGAGGTTGTGAGAGGAGGGAGAAGAGAGAGAGGTTGTGAGAGGAGGGAGAAGAGAGGAGTGGAGGAGGGAGGAGGGAGGAGGGGTTGTGAGAGGAGGGAGAGAGGAGAGGGGAGGAGGAGGAGAGGTTGTGAGAGTGAGAGGAGGAGGGAGGAGAGAGGGGGAGAGAGGAGGAGAGGAAGAGGGAGGAGTCTAGAAAGGGAAGTCTAGATCCTGATCAGTTTGCCGTGGCCCTTTCTCTGTGGTGGCCCTTTCTCTGTGGTGGCCCTTTCTCTGTGGTGGCCCTTTCTCTGTGGTGGCCCTTTCTCTGTGGTGGCCCTTTCTCTGTGGTGGCCCTTTTTCTGTGGTGGCCCTTTCTCTGTGTGACTTCTTACTCAGATAGTCCTACATGATGTATTCTACTTCTGACTCTCAGATAGTCCTACATGATGTATTCTACTTCTGACCCTCAGATAGTCCTACATGATGTATTCTACTTCTGACTCTCAGATAGTCCTACATGATGTATTCTACTTCTGACTCTCAGATAGTCCTACATGATGTATTCTACTTCTGACTCAGATAGTCCTACATGATGTATTCTATAGCATTCCTGGTGCTTTGACATTATTCTGTTAGATTAGCGTTGCCTTATCCTCTCCTCTCCTCTCTCCTCCCTACCCCTCTCCTCTCCCCTCTCCTCTCTCCTCTCCCCTCCCTCTCCTCTCCCTCCCCCCCTCCTCTCCTCTCCTCTCTCCTCCCCCCCCCTCTCCTCTCTCTCCTCTCCTCTCCTCTCTCCTCCCTCCTCTCTCCTCTCTCTCTCCTCTCCTCCTCCTCTCCTCCTCTCCTCCTCTCCTCCTCCTCCTCTCCTCCCTCTCCTCCCCCCCTCCTCTCCTCTCCTCCTCCTCCTCCCTCCCCCTCCCCCTCCTCTCCTCCTCTCCTCCTCTCCTCCCTACCCCCCCTCCTCTCCTCCTCTCCTCCCTACCCCCTCCTCTCTCCTCCTCCTCCCTCCCCCTACCCCCTCCTCTCCTCTCTCCTCCTCTCTCCTCCTCTCCTCTCTCCTCTCCTCTCCTCTCTCCTCTCCTCTCCTCTCCTCCCTACCCCCTCCTCTCCTCCCTACCCCCTCGGCCGCCCCGCCGGATGTGCTTTGGTTGTTGACACCGAGGCGTCAGAAATAATGGAATCTCTTGTCTGTCGGTTGTATTTTTGGCCCGACGCTCCACAGCGCTGTAAGGTGTGTGTGTGTGTGTGTGTGTGTGTGTGTGTGTGTGTGTGTGTGTGTGTGTGTGTGTGTGTGTGTGTGTGTGTGTGTGTGTGTGTGTGTGTGTGTGTGTGTGTGTGTGTGTGTGTGTGTGTGTGTGTGTGTGTGTGTGATAGCAGGAGGGGTTTTGTAATGAAGGTTTCCTTTTCATTTTTTTTACTATGGAATGTTTGTTGGGTCGAGGCGGAGGTTTTCTCTAATCCTACCCCCGAGCCCAGAAACATAGATGTGTCAATTCTATTCCACACACACACACACACACACACACGTACTTTGCTTTGGGCGAGACACCATCCCGTTTGATAAATTGTGTCTCTCCCCTCCCATCCTTGTGTCTTAAGGAAATGTGTGTTTTTGTGGAGACAGATATGCTGTTTGTTCTGTTATTGACTGTCTGATGTTTAACTGTATGAATCCATCTATGTACCTTTATCTCTCTGTGGTCTAAAAACACAACCTTGGTTTATTATTGAGAATGTTCATGTTCCATGTTTCAGAGTAGAATGCATTATTATTGATAGGGGTCACTGGGGGTCTCATAGCTATGTGCTTTACACACACACACACACACACACACACACACACACACACACACACACACACACACACACACACACACACACACCCTGTTCTTTGCCTCTGCAGTGAGTGAATATTTTTTGTGGTTAAACCTTTTGTTGTAGTGTGTGTTTTTTCCCACTCGATGCTACTCGTGGTCTAAAGGCCTCTTAGAGTGTGTGTGTGTGTGTGTTGCGCTGGTGTATGTGTGTCTCTCTCTGCTAGAGTGTGTGTGTGTGTGTGTGTTGCGCTGGTGTATGTGTGTCTCTCTCTGCTAGAGTGTGTATGTGTGTCTCTCTGCTAGAGTTTGTGTGTGTCTCTCTGCTAGAGTGTGTGTGTGTGTGTCTCTCTCTGCTAGAGTGTGTGTGTGTCTCTCTGCTAGAGTGTGTGTGTGTGTGTCTCTCTCTGCTAGAGTGTGTGTGTGTCTCTCTCTGCTAGAGTGTGTGTGTGTGTCTCTCTGCTAGAGTGTGTGTGTGTGTGTCTCTCTCTGCTAGAGTGTGTGTGTGTCTCTCTCTGCTAGAGTGTGTGTGTGTCTCTCTCTGCTAGAGTGTGTGTGTGTGTGTGTGTCTCTCTCTGCTAGAGTGTGTGTGTGTGTCTCTCTCTGCTAGAGTGTGTGTGTGTCTCTCTCTGCTAGAGTGTGTGTGTGTGTGTGTCTCTCTCTGCTAGAGTGTGTTGTGTTGCTTTAATACCACCTGGTCTCTAATCCCAGGTAATTATGGACCTGAAATTACACAGCTACTTTAACATCACTTGAAAGGAGAAAGAGGGCCTCAGGAGGAAGCTGACTGACTGTCTGCCTGACTGCCTGTCTGACTGACTGTGTCTGTCTGATCGACTGACTGCCTGTCTGCCTGACTGAATGACTGACTGTCTGCCTGACTGTCTGACTGACTGTCTGCCTGACTGACTGTCTGCCTGTCTGCCTGACTGACTGTCTGACTGCCTGACTGACTGTCTGCCTGACTGACTGTCTGCCTGACTGCCTGTCTGACTGACTGTCTGCCTGACTGACTGTCTGACTGACTGTCTGTCTGACTGACTGTCTGATCGACTGACTGTCTGATCGACTGACTGACTGTCTGCCTGACTGTCTGCCTGACTGACTGACTGTCTGATCGACTGACTGACTGTCTGCCTGACTGTCTGCCTGACTGACTGACTGTCTGATCGACTGACTGTCTGCCTGACTGACTGACTGTCTGTCTGACTGTCTGCCTGACTGCCTTTCTGCCTGACTGACTGTCTGTCTGATCGACTGACTGTCTGCCTGACTGACTGACTGTCTGTCTGTCTGATCGACTGCCTGTCTGCCTGACTGACTGACTGTCTGTCTGTCTGATCGACTGCCTGTCTGCCTGACTGACTGACTGTCTGACTGTCTGCCTGACTGCCTGTCTGTCTGCCTGACTGACTGTCTGTCTGATCGACTGACTGTCTGCCTGACTGACTGACTGTCTGCCTGTCTGATCGACTGACTGTCTGCCTGATCGACTAACTGTCTGTCTGCCTGATCGACTGACTGTCTGTCTGCCTGATCAACTGACTGCCTGCCCTCCTGCCTGATCAACTGACTGCCTGACAGAGAGAGATATTGGGGCGGGGGGTGTGAATGACTTTAGTTTACATTAATTACACAAACACACACTGCTGAGGTGTGAGAAACCACATTCATGGAGTTGTGAAAATAGTAGAGGGATTACTACGCTGTCATAAACATTAGTCAAGTGGACTCCAGCTAATCTCCTTCAAACTATTTCCCCTCAAATTAATATTTCCACCTAATTTATTAAATGACTTATTGTCACGCTCCCTATCATCTTGCTATGCTTGTTGTTTTCTCTTATTTATTCCTGTTCTAAGTGGCCCATCAGGCATTGTTTGGGCCGTCTAAAACGTGTGGTTGTATGGATGTTGGGAAAGGTTAAGGTGCTCTTTAAAGACGAGCCGGAAATGTCAAGTGTCTCCCTGTCCCTCCGGCTCTCCCTGCCCCTCCGGCTCTCCCTGCCCCTCCGGCTCTCCCTGCCCCTCCGGCTCTCCCTGCCCCTCCGGCTCTCCCTGCCCCTCCGGCTCTCCCTGCCCCTCCGGCTCTCCCTGCCCCTCCGGCTCTCCCTGTCCCTCCGGCTCTCCCTGTCCCTCCGGCTCTCCCTGCCCCTCCGGCTCTCCCTGCCCCTCCGGCTCTCCCTGCCCCTCCGGCTCTCCCTGCCTCTCTGCACTGAGAGAAAGAGCTTGAAGGAGACACTGAGGTAACAAGGTGCCATGAGAGTTTCCCTGTAAACTGTTTCACCTTGGTTTCCCTTGACACTGCAGAACAAGCTTTCACGCAGACACGCACAAACACATACTGAGACTCCTGGTATAGAAGAAAATGCTATAGACACATCAGCTAGCGTTCGTGGCCTGTAGCTAGCGTTCGTGGCCTGTAGCTAGCGTTCGTGGCCTGTAGCTAGCGTTCTTGGCCTGTAGCTAGCGTTCTTGGCCTGTAGCTAGCGTTCGTGGCCTGTAGCTAGCGTTCGTGGCCTGTAGCTAGCGTTCGTGGCCTGTAGCTAGCGTTCGTGGCCTGTAGCTAGCGTTCGTGGCCTGTAGCTAGCGTTCGTGGCCTGTAGCTAGCGTTCGTGGCCTGTAGCTAGCGTTCGTGGCCTGTAGCGAGCGTTCGTGGCCTGTAGCTAGCGTTCGTGGCCTGTAGCTAGCGTTCGTGGCCTGTAGCTAGCGTTCGTGGCCTGTAGCTAGCGTTCGTGGCCTGTAGCTAGCGTTTGTGGCCTGTAGCTAGCGTTTGTGGCCTGTAGCTAGCGTTCGTGGCCTGTAGCTAGCGTTCGTGGCCTGTAGCTAGCGTTCGTGGCCTGTAGCTAGCGTTCGTGGCCTGTAGCTAGCGTTCGTGGCCTGTAGCTAGCGTTCGTGGCCTGTAGCTAGCGTTCGTGGCCTGTAGCTGCTCTAAACGCCAGTATTTCTCCTGTAGCTTGTTCTCCATCTTCTTTTGAAATGTTTTAAATAGCGAGCCAACATGTTTTGAGCCTGTACAGTGGCTAGGAAAAGTATGTGAACCTTTTGGAAATACCTGGATTTCTGCATAAATCGGTCATAAAATGTGATCTGATCTTCATCTAGGTCACAACAACAGACAAACACAGTCTGCTTAAACTAATAACACACAAACAATTATATGTTTTCATGTCTTTATTGAACAGACCATGTAAACATTCACAGTGCAGGGTGGGAAAAGTATGTGAACTCTTGGATTTAATAACTGGATGACCCTAATTTGGCAGCAATGACCTCAACCAAACGTTTTCTGTAGTTGTGGATCAGACCTGCACAACGGTCAGGAGGATTTTTGGACCATTCCTCTTTACAAAACTGTTTCAGTTCAGCAATATTCTTGGGATGTCTGGTGTGAACCGCTCTCTCCAGGTCATGTCACAGCATCTCAATCGGGTTGAGGTCAGGACTCTGACTGAGCCACTCCAGAAGGTCAGGACTCTGACTGAGCCACTCCAGAAGGCCAGGACTCTGACTGGGCCACTCCAGAAGGTCAGGACTCTGACTGGGCCACTCCAGAAGGTCAGGACTCTGACTGGGCCACTCCAGAAGGCCAGGACTCTGACTGGGACTGGGCCACTCCAGAAGGTCAGGACTCTGACTGGGCCACTCCAGAAGGTCAGGACTCTGACTCCAGAAGGTCAGGACTCTGACTGGGCCACTCCAGAAGGCCAGGACTCAGGACTCTCAGGACTGGGCCACTCCAGAAGGTCAGGACTCTGACTGGGCCACTCCAGAAGGTCAGGACTCTGACTGGGCCACTCCAGAAGGTCAGGACTCTGACTGGACCACTCCAAAAGGTCAGGACTCTGACTGGGCCACTCCAGAAGGTCAGGACTCTGACTGGGCCACTCCAGAAGGCGTATTTCTTCTGTTCAAGCCATTCTTTTGTTGATTTATTTCGGTGTTTTGGGTTGTTGTCCTGTTGCATCACCCAACTTCTATCGAGCTTCAATTGGTGGACAGAACCCTACATTCTCCTGCAAAATGTCTTGATAAACTTGGGAATTCATTTTTCCGTTGATGATAGCAAGCTGTCCAGGCCCTGAGGCAGCAAAGCAGCCCCAAACCATGATGCTCCCTCCACCATACTTTACAGTTGGGATGAGGTTTTGATGTTGGAGTGCTGTGCCTTTTTGTTCTCCACACATATCAGTGGCTTCTTCCGTGGTGTCCTCCCATGAACACCATTCTTGTTTAGTGTTTTACGTGTCGTAAACTCGTCAACAGAGATGTTAGCATGTTCCAGAGATTTCTTTAGCTGACACTCTAGGATTCTTCTTAACCTCATTGAGCATTCTGCGCTGTGCTCTTGCAGTCATCTTTGCAGGACGGCCACTCCTAGGGAGAGTAGCAACAGTGCTGAACTTTCTCCATTTATAGACCATTTGTCTGACCGTGGACTGATGAACATCAAGGCTTTTAGTGATACTTCTGAGATCTCTTTTGTTCGAGGCATGGTTCACATCAGGCAATGCTTCCTGTGAATAGAAACCTTTCTTTAAGGGCAGTGCAGCTCTAACCAACATCTCCAATCTCGTCTCATTCATTGGACTCCAGGTTAGCTGACTCCTGACTCCACTTAGCTTTTGGAGAAGTCATTAGCCTAGGAGTTCACATACTTTTCCCAACCTACAGTGTGAATGTTTAAATGATGTATTCAACATAGACAATAAACATACAATACGTGGTGTGTTATTATTTTAAGCAGACTGTGTTTGTCTGTTGTTGTGACTAAGATGAAGATCAGATCACATTTGATGGACAATTTATGCAGAAATCCAGGTCATTCCAAAGGGTTCACATGCTTTTACTTGCCACTGTACACCCACAACTCATGTTGTCCTGCTTCTCTGTTGTTCCTCTGCAGCAGACATACAGGGGTCATACAGGGGTCATACTTACCAGCTTACCAACCAATTCCTCTGTTCCTCTGCAGCAGCATACAGGGGTCAACCAATTCCTCTGTTCCTCTGCAGCAGGCATACAGGGGTCATACAGGGGTCATACTTACCAGCTTACCAACCAATTCCTCTGTTCCTCTGCAGCAGACATACAGGGGTCATACAGGGGTCATACTTACCAGCTTACCAACCAATTCCTCTGTTCCTCTGCAGCAGACATACAGGGGTCATACAGGGGTCATACTTACCAGCTTACCAACCAATTCCTCTGTTCCTCTGCAGCAGACATACAGGGGTCATACAAGGGTCATACAGGGGTCATACTTACCAGCTTACCAACCAATTCCTCTGTTCCTCTGCAGCAGACATACAGGGGTCATACAGGGGTCATACTTACCAGCTTACCAACCAATTCCTCTGTTCCTCTGCAGCAGGCATACAGGGGTCATACTTACCAACATTAGAACAAGGTCAAGGTTAAGTTTAGGCATCAGCCAATTGAAGTCATTGACGTCGTGTCACGTGATAGAACGCTCACTACATTGTAGCTGGTCCCATCAGGTAACCTGCCACACGTTAGCCCTATGCTAACCTCCCCAGGGGGCAGTCATTATTTCCTGGAACATCTTCCTCATCAGCCTATCAAATATCTTCCAACTTTTTTCTCCACAAATCAACAAAGCATTTCTTGAAATGGTTCAACTCGGCCACCAGAGGAATTATATAAACATCCAAAGTGGAGGTTTGCTTTTGCTCCACTTGGGTCTGTCACAACTACCGAGATGTTGCATGATGGGTCCTTGACTAAGCTACTAGCTACTAAAGGTTGAACAAATTCTAAATGCATGTTTTCTCACATATGACAAGTTGTTGCTTATCCGTTTAACACACAGTCCATGTGCTTTTAGCGAATAAAGGACGTCTATACAATAGGTACACAGTAGAAAATAAGTCAAACGGGTGACATCACTGCCAAGTGGCGTTCAGCAGCTCTAAGGCTCTTAACTCTGATTCTCTGGGTTACAGGAACCACGGGTTCGAGGCCCCCTCTGATTCTCTGGGTTACAGGAACCACGGGTTCGAGGCCCCCTCTGATTCTCTGGGTTACAGGAACCACGGGTTCGAGTCCCCCTCTGATTCTCTGGGTTACAGGAACCACGGGTTCGAGTCCCCCTCAGATTCTCTGGGTTACAGGAACCACGGGTTCGAGTCCCCCTCTGATTCTCTGGGTTACAGGAACCACGGGTTCGAGGCCCCCTCAGGTCGAGCGTTTTGTTGTTTGTTAAAGAAACAACTGTTCACTGCTGGTCCTCAATGCTTGACTCAAATCAGGCAGATGTGACAACGTGGATGAATATATTCATTCATATTCATTCATATGAAATGTACATGGGAGTGTAGCCCACATCAGAAATGAGGTGGTGTTTTTGGTCGTGCATTAATGTGACACTGTGCTGTGACTCGGTGTGTTAGGACTGTGGTAGAATACTAATTCACCGTTAAGTGATCTTTCCAGACATGGATTCAGCTTTGATCTAAACTTTATTAAACAAGCACCATTCAAATCGACCATTGCATATAAAATCGTCACCTCAGTGTGGTGATGATATCATGAAGCCCCTGGCCGTTCCCATCCCTACGAACCAGAGACTCACCTAGACGACCCCTAGGTCTGTCCTGGGTGGCTGTTCAAAGAGACTGTCTATCTATATTAACCTTCACTCTGAACGTCACACTTGATTTAGGAAACAGTCATTCAATCTATGCGTGGAAGAACTTACTTACACTGGAAGAATTTACAACTAGATGTACTAGGACTGATAAACTACACAGACAAAAGTATGTGGACACCTGCCCATCCAACATCTCATTCTAAAATCAGGGGCATTAATATGGAGTTGGTCCCCCCCCCTTTGCTGCTATAACAGCCTCCACTCTTCTTGATTAGAATGAAGCAATAAGGCCCAAGGGGGGTTGTGGTATATGGCCGATTTACCACGGCCAAGGGTTGTTCTTTAAGCACGACACAACGTGGAGTGTCTGGATACAGCCTTTAGCCGTGATATCGTGGCCATATGCCGCACCCCCCAGAGGTGCTTTATTGCTATTATAAACTGGTTACCAACGTAATTAAGAGCAGTAAAAATAAATGTTTTGTCATACCCGTGGTAATACGGTCTGATATACCACAGCTGTCAGCCAATCAGCATTCAGGGCTCTAACCACCCAGTTTATAATACAGTACATACAGTGGCCTTCAGAACTATTCACACCCCTGGACCTTTTCCACATGTTGGTGTTTTCCAGCCTGAATTTAAAATGGATTAAATGTAGATGTTTTATGACTGGCCTACACACAATAACCATCAAGTGGAATTATTATTAAATATCCCTTTAAGCATGGTGAAGTTATTAATTACATTTTGGATGGTGGATCAATACACCCAGTCACTACACAGATACAGGTGTCCTTCCTAACTCAGTTGCCGGAGAGGAAGGAAACCGCTCAGGGATTTCACCATGAGGCCAATGGTGACTTTAAAACAGTTACAGAGTTTAATGGCTGTGATAGAAGAAAACTGAGGACGGATCAACAACGTAGCTACTCCACAATACTAAACTAAATAACGGAGTGAAAACAAGCCTGTACAGAAATGTTTTTAAATATTCCAAAACATGTATCCTGTTTGCAACAAGGCACTGAAGTAATACTGCAAAAAAATGTGGCAAAGTAATTAACTCTTTTGTCCTGAATACAAAGTATTATGTTTGGGGCAAATACAACACATTACTGAGTACCACTCTCCATATTTTCTAGCATAGTGGTGGCTGCATCATGTTATGGGTAAGCTTGTAATCGTTAAGGACTGGGGAGTTTTTCAGGATAAAAAATAAACAGAATGTAGCTAAGCACAGACAAAATCCTAGAGGAAAACCCGGTTCAGTCGGCTCCTCACCAAACACTGGGAGATCAACTCACCTTTCAGCAGGACAACAACCTAAAACACAAGGCCAAATCTACACAGGAGTTGCTTACCAAGAAGACAGTGAATGTTCCTGAGTGGCCGAGTTACAGTTTTGACTTCAATCTACTTGAACATCTATGTCAAGACCTGAAAATAGTTGTGTAGCAATGATCAACAACCAACTTGACAGAGTTTGAAGAATTTTGAGAAGAATAATGGCGAATGTTGCACAATCCAGGTGTGCAAAGCTCTTAGAGACTCACCCAGAAAGACTCTCAACTGTGACCTCTGCCACACATAATTCTAACATGTATTGACTTAGCAGTGTCAATACATATGGAAAATGAAATACTTCTGTCAAATATTGTAGAATGCAGGTGACTCACCCAGAAAGACTCACAGCTGTAATCTCTGCCAAAGGTGATTTTAACATATTTTGACTTAGGGGTGTGAATACTTATGTAAATTAGATATTTATGTATTTCATTTTCAATACATTTGCAAACATTTCTATAGAAAAAAATATATATATTTGTCATTATGGGGTGTAGATGGATGAGAAGAGCATCTATTTAACCCATGTTGAATTCAGGTTGTAACACGGCAACGTGGGTAATAAGTCCAGGGGTCTGAATACTTTCTGAAGGTACTTTACAACTGGGTGGAACAGCATCTCAGCGTTGTGACAGTGACCAGGGGGATTCCTGGTCAGCAGAATGCCTTCAATCCTTTCCTAGTGTTGTTCAAAGATGAAATGGAGACTCAACTAAAATATAAACACAACATGTTTCATGAGCTGAAATAAAATATCCCAGAAATGTTTAATACGCACAAAAAGCTTATTTCTCTCAAACTTTGTACACTAATTTGTTTATATCCCTGTTAGGGAGCATTTCTCCTTTGCCAAGATAATCCATCCACCTGACAGGTGTGGCATATTGAGAAGCTGATTAAACAGCATGATCATTACACAGAAACCACTGAAGGACCCCCTAAACCCTGTGGCCATGCTGAAGGACCCCCTAACCCTCTGGCCATGCTGAAGGACCCCCTAACCCTCTGGCCATGCTGAAGGACCCCTAACCTTGTGGCGATGCTGAAGGACCCCTAACCCTGTGGGGATGCTGAAGGACCCCTAACCCTGTGGCCATGCTGAAGGACCCCTAACCCTGTGGCGATGCTGAAGGACCCCTAACCCTGTGGCGATGCTGAAGGACCCCTAACCCTGTGGCCATGCTGAAGGACCCCTAACCCTGTGGCGATACTGAAGGACCCCTAACCCTGTGGCCATGCTGAAGGACCCCTAACCCTGTGGCGATACTGAAGGACACCCTAACCCTGTGGCGATGCTGAAGGACCCCTAACCCTGTGGCGATGCTGAAGGACCCCTAACCCTGTGGCGATGCTGAAGGACTCCCTAACCCTGTGGCGATGCTGAAGGACCCCTAACCCTGTGGCGATGCTGAAGGACACCCTAACCCTGTGGCCTTGCTGAAGGACCCCCTAACCCTCTGGCGATGCTGAAGGACCCCCTAACCCTCTGGCGATGCTGAAGGACCCCCTAACCCTGTGGCGATGCTGAAGGACACCCTAACCCTCTGGCCTTGCTGGGAAACACTGAAGTCCTCTTAGGGCTAGGCATCGCACTAGCGGGACAACTTCCGGTGAAACTGGAGGCCGCCAATTAAAATAAATAATCATAAAAATGATGGATATTAAACATTTAGGCACATACAAGTGTATTATATCGGTTGAAAGCTTAAATTATTGTTAATCTAACTGCACTGTCCGATTTACAGTAGCTATTAAAGCGAAAGCATGCCATGCGATTGTTTGAGGACGGTGCCCTACATCAAAATATTTTTCCACCGGCACAGGTTTCATAAGTTCACAAATAGCGATTAAATATTCACTTACTTTTTGAAAATCTTGCTCTGATTTTTCATCCAAAGGGTCACAGCAATA
>NW_024609756.1:102500-105000 GCF_018296145.1 Oncorhynchus tshawytscha
AGAGGGTATGGGGTGGAGGGGTAGAGGGTATGGGGTGGAGGGTTAGGGGGTATGGTGGAGGGTTAGGGGGTAGAGGGTAGGGGGGTGGAGGGTTAGGGGGTGGAGAGGGGGGTGGAGGGGGGGTAGAGGGTATGTGGTGGAGGGTTAGGGGGTGGAGGGTTGGGGTGGGGGTAGGGGGTAGAGGGTATGGGGTGGAGGGTTGGGGTGGAGGGTTAGGGGGTAGAGGGTATGGGGTGGAGGGTTAGGGGTAGGGGTAGAGGGTATGGAGGGTGGAGGGTTAGGGGGTAGAGGGTATGTGGTGGAGGGTTAGGGGTAGAGAGGGTATGGGGTGGAGGGTTAGGGTAGAGGGTATGTGGTGGAGGGTTAGGGGGTAGAGGGTATGGGGTGGAGGGTTAGGGGGTGGGGGTAGGGGGTAGAGGGTATGGGGTGGAGGGTTAGGGGGTAGAGGGTATGGGGTGGAGGGTTAGGGGGTAGAGGGTATGGGGTGGAGGGTTAGGGGGTAGAGGGTATGGGGTGGAGGGTTAGGGGGTAGAGGGTATGGGGTGGAGGGTTAGGGGGTAGAGGGTATGGGGTGGAGGGTTAGGGGGTAGGGGTATGGGGTGGAGGGTATGTGGTGGAGGGTTAGGGGGTAGAGGGTATGGGGTGGAGGGTTAGGGGGTAGAGGGTATGGGGTGGAGGGGTAGGGGGGTGGAGGGGTAGGGGGGTGGAGGGTATGTGGTGGAGGGTTAGGGGGTAGAGGGTATGGGGTGGAGGGTTAGGGGGTAGAGGGTATGTGGTGGAGGGTTAGGGGGTAGAGGGTATGGGGTAGAGGTTTAGGGGGGTAGAGGGTATGTGGTGGAGGGTTAGGGGGTAGAGGGTATGTGGTAGAGGGTTAGGGGGGGTAGAGGGTATGGGGTGGAGGGTTAGGGGGTAGAGGGTATGGGGCAGAGGGTTAGGGGGGTAGAGGGTATGGGGTAGAGGGTTAGGGGGTAGAGGGTATGTGGTAGAGGGTTAGAGGGTAGGGGGTAGAGGGTTGGGGGGAGGGTTAGGGGGTAGAGGGTAGGGTAGGGGGTATGGGGTGGAGGGTTAGGGGGGTAGAGGGTATGGGGCAGAGGGTTAGGGGGTAGAGGGTATGGGGGGTATGGGTATCAGGGTTAGGGGGTGGAGGGTTAGGGGGTAGAAGGGGGTAGAGACGACCTGGAGGGTTAGGGGGTAGAGGGTGGGGCAGAGGGTTGTGGGGGTGTGGGGGAAAGTCACCTCTTAGTGGTAGTATCATAAATGTGTGCCGTGTGTGTGTGTGTGTGTGTGTGTGTGTGTGTGTGTGTGTGTGTGTGTGTGTGTGTGTGTGTGTGTGTGTGTGTGTGTGTGTGTGTGTGTGTGTGTGATGCGTGTTAAATGCCTGTGTGGGTGAGGACACATGTAAGGTGTGTGTGTGGTTTCATGGACCAGGCCTTGCAATGATGTAATCCTGTTTACAGCCCTCTACCTTCTTTCATTCAGCCCTTCTCTCGTTCCTCCTCTCAACCCATTGAGGAATTTGCTGCGAGACGGGGCCTGACAAATAGGCTTTCACACACACACACGCACTCCCTGTTCCCAAAAACCTTACCACACTTCTGTATGGGGAAGAGGTGTGAGATGTAGAGAGGTAATGTAGCCACAACAAGAGGAGAGGGGTAATGTAGCCACAACAAGAGGAGAGAGAGATGTAATGTAGTCACTGCAACAAGGGGAGAGAGGTAATGTAGCCACATCAACAAGGGGAGAGAGGTAATATAGTCACAACAAGAGGAGAGATTAATGTAGTCACATCAACAAGAGAGAGGGAATATTGTCACATCAACAAGAGAGAGGGAATATTGTCACATCAACAAGAGAGAGGTAATATAGTCACATCAACAAGAGAGAGGTCATATAGTCACATCAACACGAGAGAGGTAATGTAGTCACATCAACAAGAGGAGAGAGGTAATGTAGTCACATCAACAAGAGGAGAGAGGTAATGTAGTCACAACAAGAGGGGTTACAGAGGTAATGTAGTCACTTCAACAAGAGAGATGTAATATAGTCACATCAACAAGAGGAGAGAGGTAATGTAGTCACAACAAGAGGAGAGCGGTAATGTAGTCACAACAAGAGAGTGGTCATGTAGTCACATCAACATGAGGAGAGAGGTTAATGTTTCCACAACAAGAGGATTGAGAGGTAATGTAGTCACAATACGAGAGAGGTAATGTAGCTACATCAACATGATGAGAGAAGTAGAGGGAGGTAATGTAGCTACATCAACAAGAGAAGAGAGGTAATGTGGCTACATCAACAAGAAGCGAGGTAGAGGTAATCGAGCTACATCAACAAGAGAAGAGGTAGAGCGAGGTAATGTAGCTACATCAACAAGAGGAGATATGTAGAGAGGTAATGTAGCTACATCAACAAGAGAGAGAGGTAATGTAGCTACATCAACAAGAGGAGATATGTAGAGAGGTAATGTAGCTACATCAACAAGAGAGAGAGGTAATGT
>NW_024609756.1:110000-145000 GCF_018296145.1 Oncorhynchus tshawytscha
CAGAGAGGGAGAGGGAGGGTTAGAGGGGAGAGGGAGCGTTAGAGGGGAGAGGGAGCGTTAGAGGGAGAGGGAGCGTTAGAGGGGAGAGGGAGCGTTAGAGGGAGAGAGGGAGCGTTAGAGGAGAGAGGGAGCGTTAGAGGGAGAGAGGGAGCGTTAGAGGGAGAGAGGGAGCGTTAGAGGGAGAGAGGGAGCGTTAGAGGGAGAGAGGGAGCGTTAGAGGGAGAGAGGGAGCGTTAGAGGGAGAGAGGGAGCGTTAGAGAGGGAGAGGGAGCGTTAGAGAGGGAGAGGGAGGGTTAGAGGGAGAGGGAGCGTTAGAGGGGGAGAGGGAGCGTTAGAGGGAGAGAGGGAGGGTTAGAGGGGGAGAGGGAGCGTTAGAGGGAGAGAGGGAGCGTTAGAGGGAAGGAGAGGGAGCGTTAGAGAGGGAGAGAGGGAGCGAGGGAGAGGGAGAGAGGAGGGTTAGAGGGAGAGAGGGAGCGTTAGAGGGAGAGAGGGAGCGTTAGAGAGGGAGAGGGAGGGTTAGAGAGGGAGAGGGAGGGTTAGAGAGGAGAGGGAGGGTTAGAGAGGAGGGTTAGAGGGAGAGAGGGAGCATTAGAGAGGGAGAGGGAGCGTTAGAGAGGGAGAGAGGGAGCGTTAGAGGGAGAGAGGGAGCGTTAGAGGGAGAGAGGGAGCGTTAGAGGGAGAGAGGGAGCGTTAGAGAAGGAGAGGGAGCGTTAGAGAGGGAGAGAGGGAGCGTGGGAGAGGGAGGGTTAGAGAGGGAGAGAGAGGGAGCGTTAGAGGGAGAGAGGGAGGGTTAGAGGGAGAGAGGGAGCGTTAGAGGGAGAGAAGGAGCGTTAGAGGGAGAGAAGGAGCGTTAGAGGGAGAGAGGGAGCGTTAGAGGGGGAGAGGGAGCGTTAGAGAGGGAGGGTCAGAGAGGGAGAGGGAGCGTTAGAGAGGGAGAGGGAGGGTTAGAGGGGAGAGGGAGCGTTAGAGGGAGAGAGGGAGGACAAGGAGAGGGAGCGTTAGAGAGGGGAGAGGGAGCGTTAGAGGGAGAGAGGGAGCGTTAGAGGGAGAGAGGGAGCGTTAGAGGGAGAGAGGGAGCGTTAGAGGGAGAGGGAGGGAGCGTTAGAGGGAGAGAGGGAGCGTTAGAGGGAGAGAGGGAGCGTTAGAGGGGAGAGGGAGCGTTAGAGGGAGAGAGGGAGCGTTAGAGAGGGAGAGGGAGCGTTAGAGGGGAGAGGGAGGGTTAGAGGGAGAGAAGGAGCGTTAGAGGGGGGAGAGGGAGCGTTAGAGGGAGAGAGGGAGGGTTAGAGGGGAGAGGGAGCGTTAGAGGGAGAGAGGGAGCGTTAGAGGGAGAGAGGGAGCGTTAGAGAAGGAGAGGGAGCGTTAGAGAGGGAGAGAGGGAGCGTGGGAGAGGGAGAGGGAGGGTTAGAGGGAGAGAAGGAGCGTTAGAGGGAGAGAGGGAGCGTTAGAGGGAGGTTAGGGAGAGGGAGGGTTAGAGAGGGAGAGGGAGGGTTAGAGGGAGAGGGAGGGGGAGGGAGAGAGGGTTAGAGAGAGGGAGGAGGGTTAGAGAGGGAGAGGGAGCGTTAGAGAGGGAGAGGGAGCGTTAGAGAGGGAGAGGGAGGGTCAGAGAGGGAGAGGGAGCGTTAGAGAGGGAGGGTTAGAGGGGGAGAGGGAGCGTTAGAGGGAGAGAGGGAGCGTTAGACAAGGAGAGGGAGCGTTAGAGAGGGAGAGGGAGCGTTAGAGGGAGAGAGGGAGCGTTAGAGAGGGAGAGAGAGGGGTTAGAGGGAGAGAGGGAGCGTTAGAGAGGGAGAGGGAGGGTTAGAGGGAGAGAAGGGGTTAGAGAGGAGAGAGGGAGGGAGCGTTAGAGAGGGAGAGGGAGGGTTAGAGAGGGAGAGGGAGGGTTAGAGAGAGAGAGGGAGGGTTAGAGGGAGAGAGGGAGCATTAGAGAGGGAGAGGGAGCGTTAGAGAGGGGGAGAGGGAGCGTTGGAGAGGGAGCGTTAGAGAGGGAGAGGGAGGGTCAGAGAGGGAGAGGGAGCGTTAGAGAGGGAGGGTTAGAGGGGGAGAGGGAGCGTTAGAGAGGGAGAGAGAGGGAGCGTTAGAGGGAGAGAGGGAGCGTTAGAGAGGGAGAGGGAGGGTTAGAGGGAGAGAAGGAGCGTTAGAGGGAGAGAGGGAGCGTTAGAGAGGGAGAGGGAGGGTTAGAGAGGGAGAGGGAGGGTTAGAGGGGAGAGAGGGAGCATTAGAGAGGGAGAGGGAGCGTTAGAGAGGGAGAGGGAGCGTTGGAGAGGGAGCGTTAGAGAGGGAGAGGGAGGGTCAGAGAGGGAGAGGGAGCGTTAGAGAGGGAGGGTTAGAGGGGGAGAGGGAGCGTTAGAGGGAGAGAGGGAGCGTTAGAGGGAGAGAGGGAGCGTTAGAGGGAGAGAGGGAGCGTTAGAGGGAGAGAGGGAGCGTTAGAGGGAGAGAGGGAGCGTTAGAGGGGAGAGGGAGCGTTAGAGGGAGAGAGGGAGCGTTAGAGGGGAGAGGGAGCGTTAGAGGGGGAGAGGGAGCGTTAGAGGGAGAGAGGGAGCGTTAGAGGGAGAGAGGGAGCGTTAGAGGGAGAGAGGGAGCGTTAGAGGGAGAGAGGGGAGGAGTTAGAGGGAGAGAGGGAGCGTTAGAGGGAGAGAGGGAGAGAGGGAGGGTTAGAGGGATGAGATGGAGCGTGAGAGGGGAGGGTTAGAGGGAGAGAAGGAGCGTTAGAGGGAGAGAGGGAGCGTTAGAGGGGGAGAGGGAGCGTTAGAGGGAGAGGGAGGGTTAGAGAGGGAGAGGGAGGGTTAGAGGGATGAGATGGAGCGAGAGGGAGAGGGAGGGTTAGAGGGAGAGAAGGAGCGTTAGAGGGAGAGAGGGAGCGTAGAGGGGGAGAGAGAGGGGAGAGGGAGGGTTAGAGGGAGGGAGAGGGAGGGTTAGAGGGAGAGAGGGAGGGTTAGAGGGAGAGAAGGAGGTTAGAGGGAGAGAGGGAGCGTTAGAGGGGGAGAGAGGGAGCGTTAGAGGGGGGAGAGGGAGGGGTTAGAGGGAGAGAGGGAGCGTTAGAGGGGGGGAGAGGGAGGGTTAGAGGGGGAGAGGGAGCGTTAGAGGGGGAGAGGGAGCGTTAGAGGAGAGGGGGAGAGGGAGCGTTAGAGGGAGAGAGGGAGCGTTAGAGGGGGAGAGGGAGGGTTAGAGAAGGAGAGGGAGCGTTAGAGAGGGAGCGGGGGAGAGGGAGGGTTAGAGAGAGGGAGAGAGAGGGAGCGTTAGAGGGAGAGAGGGAGCGTTAGAGAGGGAGAGGGAGGGTTAGAGGGAGAGAAGGAGCGTTAGAGGGAGAGAGGGAGCGTTAGAGGGGAGAGGGAGCGTTAGAGAGGGAGAGGGAGGGTCAGAGAGGGAGAGGGAGCGTTAGAGAGGGAGAGGGAGGGTTAGAGAGGGAGAGGGAGCATTAGAGAGGGAGAGGGAGCATTAGAGAGGGAGAGGGAGCGTTAGATAGGGAGAGGGAGCGTTAGAGAGGGAGAGGGAGCGTTAGATAGGGAGAGGGAGCGTTTAGGGAGAGGGGAGGGAGAGGGAGCGTTAGAGGGGGAGAGGGAGCGTTAGAGAGGGAGAGGGAGCGTTAGAGGGGAGAGGGAGCGTTAGATAGGGAGAGGGAGCGTTAGATAGGGAGAGGGAGCGTTAGATAGGGGAGAGGGAGCGTTAGAGGGAGAGAGGGAGCATTAGAGAGGGACCGTTAGAGAGCGAGAGGGAGGGTTAGAGGGAGAGAGGGAGCGTTAGAGAGGGAGAGGGAGCGTTAGAGGGAGAGAGGGAGCGTTAGAGGGAGAGGGAGGGTTAGAGGGAGAGAAGGAGCGTTAGAGGGAGAGAGGGAGCGTTAGAGGGGGAGAGGGAGCGTTAGAGGGAGAGAGGGAGCATTAGAGGGGAGAGGGAGCGTTAGAGGGAGAGAGGGAGCGTTAGAGGGAGAGGGAGGGTTAGAGGGAGAGAAGGAGCGTTAGAGGGAGAGAGAGCGTTAGAGGGAGAGAGGGAGCGTTAGAGGGGGAGAGGGAGCGTTAGAGGGGAGAGGGAGGAGAGGGAGGGTTAGAGGGAGAGAAGGAGCGTTAGAGGGAGAGGGAGGGTTAGAGGGAGAGAAGGAGCGTTAGAGAGGGAGAGGGAGCGTTAGAGGGAGAGAGGGAGGTTAGAGGGAGAGAAGGAGCGTTAGAGGGAGAGAGGGAGGGTTAGAGGGAGAGAGGGAGCGTTAGAGGGAGGGAGAGGGAGCGTTAGAGGGGAGAGAGGGAGAGGTTAGAGGGAGAGAGGGAGCGTTAGAGAGGGGAGCGTTAGAGAGGAGCGAGAGAGGGAGAGGGAGCGTTAGAGGGAGAGGGAGGGTTAGAGGGAGAGAAGGAGCGTTAGAGGGAGAGAGGGAGCGTTAGAGGGGGAGAGGGAGCGTTAGAGGGGAGAGGGAGCGTTAGAGGGGAGAGGGGAGAGGGAGCGTTAGAGGGGAGAGGGAGCGTTAGAGGGAGAGAGGAGGGTTAGAGGGAGAGAAGGGAGCGTTAGAGGGAGAGAGGGAGCGTTAGAGGGGGAGAGGGAGCGTTAGAGGGAGAGAGGGAGGAGAGGGAGCGTTAGAGGGGGAGAGGGAGCGTTAGAGGGAGAGAGGGAGCGTTAGAGGGAGAGAGGGAGCGTTAGAGAAGGAGAGGGAGCGTTAGAGAGGGAGAGGGAGCGGGGAGAGGGAGGGTTAGAGAGGGAGAGAGAGGGAGCGTTAGAGGGAGAGAGGGAGCGTTAGAGAGGGAGAGGGAGGGTTAGAGGGAGAGAAGGAGCGTTAGAGGGAGAGAGGGAGCGTTAGAGGGGGAGAGGGAGCGTTAGAGAGGGAGAGGGAGGGTCAGAGAGGGAGAGGGAGCGTTAGAGAGGGAGAGAGAGGGGGAGAGGGAGGGTTAGAGAGAGAGAGGGAGGGTTAGAGAGTTAGGAGAGGGAGCGTTAGAGAGGGAGAGGGAGCGTTAGAGAGGGAGAGTTAGAGGGAGAGAGGGAGCATTAGAGAGGGACCGTTAGAGAGTGAGAGGGAGGGTTAGACGGAGAGAAGGAGCGTTAGAGGGAGAGAGGGAGCGTTAGAGAGGGAGAGGGAGGGTTAGACGGAGAGAAGGAGGGTTAGAGGGAGAGAGGGAGCGTTAGAGAGAGGGGAGAGGGAGGGTTAGAGGGAGAGAAGGAGCGTTAGAGGGAGAGAGGGAGCGTTAGAGGGGGAGAGGGAGGGTTAGAGGGGGAGAGGGAGGGAGAGGGAGCGTTAGAGGGGGAGAGAGGGAGGGAGAGGGAGCGTTAGAGAGGGAGAGAGGGAGCGTTAGAGAAGGAGAGGGAGCGTTAGAGAGGGAGAGAGGGAGCGTGGGAGAGGGAGGGTTAGAGAGGGAGAGAGAGGGAGCGTTAGAGGGAGAGAGGGAGCGTTAGAGAGGGAGAGGGAGGGTTAGAGGGAGAGAAGGAGCGTTAGAGGGAGAGAGGGAGCGTTAGAGGGGGAGAGGGAGCGTTAGAGAGGGAGAGGGAGGGTTAGAGAGGGAGAGGGAGCGTTAGAGAGGGAGAGGGAGGGTTAGAGAGAGAGAGGGAGGGTTAGAGAGGGAGAGGGAGAGTTAGAGAGGGAGAGGGAGAGTTAGAGAGGGACCGTTAGAGAGGGAGAGGGAGCGTTAGAGAGGGAGAGGGAGCGTTAGAGAGAGAGAGGGAGCGTTAGAGAGGGAGAGGGACCGTTAGAGAGGGAGAGGGAGCGTTAGAGAGGGACCGTTAGAGAGGGAGCGTTAGAGAGGGGGGGAGAGGGAGCGTTAGAGAGGGAGCGTTAGAGAGCGAGAGAGAGGGAGCGTTAGAGTGAGAGAGGGAGGGTTAGAGAGAGAGAGGGAGGGTTAGAGAGGGAGAGGGAGCGTTAGAGAGGGAGGGTTAGAGAGAGAGAGGGAGGGTTAGAGAGGGAGAGGGAGCATTAGAGAGGGAGAGGGAGCGTTAGAGAGAGGGAGGGAGGGAGGGTTAGGAGAGAGAGAGGGAGGGTTAGAGGGAGAGAGAGGGAGGGTTAGAGAGGGAGAGGGAGCGTTAGAGAGGGAGAGGGAGCGGGAGAGAGGGGAGAGGGAGGGAGCGTTAGAGAGGGAGAGAGGGAGGGTTAGAGAGAGAGAGGGAGGGTTAGAGAGGGAGAGGGAGCGTTAGAGAGGGAGAGGGAGCGTTAGAGAGGGAGAGGGAGCGTTAGAGAGGGAGAGCGTTAGAGGAGAGGGAGCGTTAGAGAGGGAGCGTTAGAAAGGGACCGTTAGAGAGGGAGAGGGAGCGTTAGAGAGGGACCGTTAGAGAGAGGGAGAGGGAGCGTTAGAGAGGGACAGTGACCGTTAGAGAGGGAGAGGGACCGTTAGAGAGGGAGCGTTAGAGAGGGAGAGGGAGCGTTAGAGAGGGACAGGGAGCGTTAGAGAGGGACAGGGAGCGTTAGAGAGAGAGAGAGGGAGGGTTAGAGAGGGAGAGGGAGGGTCAGAGAGGGAGAGGGAGCGTTAGAGAGGGAGAGGGAGGGCATTAGAGAGGGAGAGGGACTGTTAGAGAGGGAGAGGGACTGTTAGAGAGGGAGAGGGAGCATTAGGGAGAGGGGGAGAGGGAGGAGAGGGAGAGAGGTAGAGGGAGCATTAGAGAGGGAGAGGGAGCATTAGAGAGGGAGAGGGAGCGTTAGAGAGGGAGAGGGAGCGTTAGAGAGAGAGGGAGGGTTAGAGAGGGAGAGGGAGCGTTAGAGAGGGAGAGGGAGGGGTTAGAGAGGGAGAGGGAGGGTTAGAGAGGGAGAGGGAGCGTTAGAGAGGGAGAGGGAGGGTCAGAGAGGGAGAGGGAGCGTTAGAGAGGGAGAGGGAGCATTAGAGAGGGAGAGGGACTGTTAGAGAGGGAGAGGGACTGTTAGAGAGGGAGAGGGACTGTTAGAGAGGGAGAGGGACTGTTAGAGAGGGAGCATTAGAGAGGGAGAGGGAGCGTTAGAGAGGTAGAGGGAGCATTAGAGAGGGAGAGGGAGCGTTAGAGAGGGAGAGGGAGGGTTAGAGAGGGAGAGGGAGCGTTAGAGAGGGAGAGGGAGCGTTAGAGAGCAGGAGACCTTGGGGGATGTGGAGGCATTGAGACAAGGAAACTGTGGTTGTCAACAGGTTGGAATACATAGACGCTATCAAGCAGCCCAGATACAAGCTGTGATAGTGTGTGTGTGTGTGTGTGTGTGTGTGTGTGTGTGTGTGTGTGTGTGTGTGTGTGTGTGTGTGTGTGTGTGTGTGTGTGTGTGTGTGTGTGTGTGTGTGTGTGTGTGTGTGTGTGGAAGCAAGGAAAGGGGATGATGGTGTTTTCTTCATCTGTTTATTCACTTGTCATTGGTTCTGGCCCCCCTCTGTTTCTCTCTCCTTCTCCACTATCCCTCTCTCCCTCCCTCAGTCTCCATCTCTCTCTCCTCTCCCTCCCTCAGTCTCCCTCCCTCCCTCAGTCTCCATCTCCCTCCCTCCCTCAGTCTCCATCTCTCCCCTCCATCCCTCTGTCTCCCTCCCTCCCTCAGTCTCCATCTCTCTCCTCCCCTCCCTCCCTCCCTCAGTCTCCATCTCTCCCTCCCCTCCCTCCCTCTGTCTCCCCTCCCTCAGTCTCCATCTCTCCCTCCCTCCCTCTGTCTCCCTCCCTCAGTCTCCCTCCATCAGTCTCCATCTCTCTCCTCCCTCCCTCCCTCCCTCTCTCCCTCCCTCCCTCCCTCTCTCCCCTCCCTCCCTCCCTCTCTGTGTATCAGGTGACAGGGGGGATTGGGGTTGATAATCAGGGTCTGTATTTTCTCATCAGTCTTAAATCAGACCAATTACACGCTAGCTGATGGAGAGCATGGTCAGGTTGATGTAGGGTGATAAGAAACACACACACACAGATACAGACAAACACACACACACACACACACACACAGATACAGACAAACACACACACACCCCTCTAGGATTAAGCGCTCTGTCTCAGGGTATCTGCCTCTGTTATCAGAGACAACCATCCCTGACATGACCTGTCTACTGCCATGGCTGCAGTGTTACACACACACACACACACACACACACACACACACACACACACATTTATTTAAGGTTATTGTGATGTGCAGTACCAGTCAAAAGTTTGGACACACCTACTCATTCAAGGGTTTTTCTTTATTTTTACTATTTTCTACATAATATTGAAGACATCAACACTATGAAATAACACACATGGAATCATGTAGGAACCCTAAAAGTGTTAAACAAATCTAAATATATTTGAGATTCTTCAAAGTAGCCACCCTTTGCCTTGATGACAGCGGTGCACACTCTTACGAGCCTCTCTTGTGCCTCTCTTGTGCCTCTCTTGTGCCTCTCTTGGGCCTCCCTTGTGCCTCTCTTGGGCCTCTCTTGGGCCTCTCTTGGGCCTGGGCCTCTTGGGCCTCTCTTGGGCCTCTCTTGTGCCTCTCTTGGGCCTCTCTTGGGCCTCTCTTGGGCCTCTCTTGTGCCTCTCTGGGCCTCTCTTGGGCCTCTCTTGTGCCTCTCTTGTGCCTCTCTCAAATCAAATCAAATGTTCTTGGGCCTCTCTTGGGCCTCTCTTGGGCCTCTCTTGGGCCTCTCTTGTGCCTCTCTTGTGCCTCTCTTGGGCCTCTCTTGTGCCTCTCTTGTGCCTCTCTTGTGCCTCTCTTGTGCCTCTCTTGGGCCTCTCTTGGGCCTCTCTTGGCCTCTCTTGTGCCTCTCTTGTGCCTCTCTTGTGCCTCTCTTGTGCCTCTCTTGGGCCCTCTTGGGCCTCTCTTGGGCCTCTCTTGTGCCTCTCTTGGGCCTCTCTTGGGCCTCTCTTGGGCCTCTCTTGGGCCTCTCTTGGGCCTCTCTTGGGCCTCTCTTGGGCCTCTCTTGGGCCTCTCTTGGGCCTCTCTTGGGCCTCTCTTGGCCTCTCTTGGGCCTCCCTTGGGCCTCTCTTGGGCCTCTCTCGGGCCTCTCTCGGGCCTCTCTCGGGCCTCTCTCGGGCCTCTCTCGGCCTCTCTTGGGCCTCTCTTGGGCCTCCCTTGGGCCTCTCTTGTGTCTTTCTTGGGCCTCTCTTGGGGCTCTCTTGGGCCTCCCTTGTGCCTCTCTTGGGCCTCTCTTGGGCCTCTCTTGGGCCTCTCTCGGGCCTCTCTCGGGCCTCTCTCGGGCCTCTCTCGGGCCTCTCTTGGGCTGAGGGATATTTTAGCCCAGGCTAAGGGAGTGTTCACACGTGCACATTGTAAAGTGTGCTAGCACCAACCTTAGCCTGGGCTAGCTGGCCCTGCTCATCAATTCATACTATTTAACCCTTCTGTCTGAGGACAGGAACCATTGGTTGCTATGCCTAACAAACCCTTTTTGCTATGCAGGCGGGCTAACCTCTTCTCACTGAGCCCCAACTAAAGATACGAACTCTACAGCAGGAACAGCAGCAAACGATACATTTTTTCCGTTTTCATAGATGTTCTATCTACATTTAATTGCATAAATCCATGATAATAATATAGTTCAGAAAAGTTTACGTCTCGTTTGTTCACAGCGTTCTCTGTTCAGCGGCCAGATCGATTTTCTCAAGTGAAACCTTGTTGGAAAAGGCAGACAGTGAGGTTTATACAGACATGGTGTTAACACAGGGGACATGGTGTTAATACAGGGGACATGGTGTTAACACAGGGGACATGGTGTTAACAGGGGACACATACAGGGGACATGGTGTTAACACAGGGGACATGGTGTTAACACAGGGGACATGGTGTTAACACAGGGGACATGGTGTTAACACAGGGGACATGGTGTTAACACAGGGGACATGGTGTTAACACAGGGGACATGGTGTTAATACAGGGGACATGGTGTTAATACAGGGGGCATGGTGTTAATACAGGGGACATGGTGTTTATACAGGGTACATGCTGTTAACACAGGGGACAGGGTGTTTATACAGGGGACATGGTGTTTATACAGGGGACATGCTGTTAACACAGGGGACATGGTGTTAATACAGGGGACATGGTGTTTATACAGGGGACATGGGGGACATGGTGTTAATACAGGGGACATGGTTTATACAGGGGACATGGTGTTTATACAGGGGACATGGTGTTTATACAGGGGGGGGGACATGGTGTTAACACAGGGGACATGGTGTTAACACAGGGGACATGGTGTTTACACAGGGGACATGGTGTTTATACAGGGGACATGGTGTTTATACAGGGGACATGGTGTTTATACAGGGGACATGGTGTTTATACAGGGGACATGGTGTTAATACAGGGGACATGGTGTTAACACAGGGGACATGGTGTTAACACAGGGGACATGGTGTTTATACAGGGGACATGGTGTTTATACAGGGGACATGGTGTTTATACAGGGGACATGCTGTTAACACAGGGGACATGGTGTTTATACAGGGGACATGCTGTTAACACAGGGGACATGGTGTTAACACAGGGGACATGGTGTTCACACAGGGGACATGCTGTTAACACAGGGGACATGCTGTTAACACAGGGGACATGCTGTTAACACAGGGGACATGGTGTTAATACAGGGGACATGGTGTTTATACAGGGGACATGGTGTTAACACAGGGGACATGGTGTTAACACAGGGGACATGCTGTTAATACAGGGGACATGCTGTTAATACAGGGGACATGGTGTCATGCATGTCAGAGATAGAATGTTGGTCGCATGTTGTGTTTGTCCGTTTGCCCCGGGCTTTGGAATACAAGTGGGAATCCTTAGCCCAGGGCAAGTCTAGCCTGGGGCCAGTCTAGGCCTAAGATAGCCTGGGGCCAGTCTAGGCCTAAGATAGCCTGGGGCTAAGAACGATGCAGTGTGAAAAGGTCCCTTGTTTTCTGTCTCAACCCTCATCTCCTCAACTCCCTCACTGTCTCACCCCCACTCCTCCTCTCTCATCCCTCTCTACCCTCTACCCTCATCTCCTCAACTCCCTCACTGTCTCACCCCCACTCCCCTCTACCCTCATCTCCTCAACTCCCTCACTGTCTCACCCCCACTCCTCCTCTCTCATCCCTCTCTACCCTCAACCCTCATCTCCTCAACTCCCTCACTGTCTCACCCCCACTCCTCCTCTCTCATCCCTCTCTACCCTCATCTCCTCAACTCCCTCACTGTCTCATCCCCCACTCCTCCTCTCTCATCCCTCTCTACCCTCTACCCTCATCTCCTCAACCCCCTCACTGTCTCACCCCCACTCCCCCTCTACCCTCATCTCCTCAACTCCCTCACTGTCTCACCCCCCCCACTCCTCCTCTCTCATCCCTCTCTACCCTCTACCCTCATCTCCTCAACCCCTCACTGTCTCACCCCCACTCCCCCTCTACCCTCATCTCCTCAACCCCCTCACTGTCTCACCCCCCCACTCCTCCTCTCTCATCCCTCTCTACCCTCATCTCCTCAACCCCCTCACTGTCTCACCCCCCACTCCTCCGCTCTCATCCTTCTCTACCCTCTACCCTCATCTCTTCAACCCCCACTCCTCTGCTCTCATCCCCCTCTACCCTCATCTCCTCAACCCCTCACTGTCTCCCCCCACTCCTCCTCTGTCATCCCCTCTACCCTCATCTCCTCAACCCCCTCACTGTCTCACCCTTCCACTCTTCCTCTCTCATCCTCATCTCTTCAATCCCCTCACTGTCTCACCCCCACTCCTCCTCTCTCATCCCCCACTCCTCCTCTGTCATCCCCCTCTACCCTCATCTCCTCAACCCCTCACTGTCTCACCCCCCCACTCCTCCTCTCTCATCCCCCTCTACCCTCATCTCCTCAACCCCCTCACTGTCTCACTCCCCCCACTCCTCCGCTCTCATCCCCCCCTCTACCCTCATCTCCTCAACCCCCTCACTGTCTCACCCCCATCCCCCTCTACCCTCATCCCCCTCACTGTCTCACCCCCCACTCCTCCTCTCTAAGTCATTAGGTTTGGTGTAGTAATTACTACGTGTGTTCCTGTGTAAGTGGTTTAGTTTGGTAATGGCTGGTTTGGTGTCGTAATGAGATGTGTTTCACCCTGTGTGTCTGCGCAGGCGTATGATGTTTTTGCCAACCTGGGCATCAGTCGTCTGTTGGAGCCATCTGACATGGTTCTGCTGGCCATCCCTGACAAGCTGACCGTCATGACGTACCTCTACCAGATCAGAGCCCACTTCAGTGGAGAGGAACTCAACGTGGTGCAGATAGAAGCCAACAGCAGCCGCAGTACATACAAGGTGGGTCTGTTGATGTTCTGTACATACAAGGTGGGTCTGTTGATGTTCTGTACATACAAGGTGGGTCTGTTGATGTTCTGTAGTAATGCATACAAGGTGGGTCTGTTGCTGTTCTGTAGTAATACTTACTATGGGGCCACTTCACCTGTTAAACTTCGTATTCACCTCCAGCACAATACCACTGTTTCTATACTCTCATCCCCCCCCTCTACCTTCATCTCCTCAACCCCTCACTGTCTCACTCCCCCCACTCCTCCGCTCAACACTTCACCTGTTAAACCTCGTATTCATCTCCATCACCACTGTTTCTAAACTCTATGGGGCCACTTCACCTGTTAAACCTCGTATTCATCTCCATCACCACTGTTTCTAAACTCTATGGGCCACTTCACTGTTTCTAAACTCTATGGGGCCACTTCACCTGAAACTGAGAAGAAATGAGAAAATGACCCCGTGTGAGGTCATCAGGGTCTCTGAGCAAATGTCCTCGTGTGTGTCATCAGGGTCTCCTGAGAAAATGTTCCCCGTGTGAGGTCATCAGTGTCTCTGAGCAAATGTCCCCGTGTGAGGTCATCAGGGTCTCTGAGAAAATGTCCCCGTGTGAGGTCATCAGGGTCTCCTGAGAAAATGTTCCCTGTGTGAGGTCATCAGTGTCTCTGAGCAAATGTCCCCGTGTGAGGTCATCAGGGTCTCTGAGCAAATGTCCTCGTGTGAGGTCATCAGGGTCTCTGAGCAAATGTCCCTGTGTGTGGTCATCAGGGTCTCTAAGCAAATGTCCCCGTGTGAGGTCATCAGGGTCTCTGAGCAAATGTCCCTGTGTGAGGTCATCAGGGTCTCTAAGCAAATGTCCCCGTGTGAGGTCATCAGGGTCCCTGAGCAAATGTCCCCGTGTGAGGTCATCAGTGTCTGAGAAAATGTTCCCATGTGAGTTCATCAGGGTCTCTGAGCAAATGTCCCCGTGTGAGGTCATCAGGGTCCCCTGAGCAAATGTCCCCGTGTGAGGTCATCAGTGTCTCTGAGAAAATGTTCCCATGTGAGTTCATCAGGGTCTCTGAGCAAATGTCCCCGTGTGAGGTCATCAGGGTCCCTGAGCAAATGTCCCCCTGAGCAAATGTGTGTGATGTCATCAGGGTCTCTGAGAAAATGTCCTCCGTGTGAGGTCATCAGGGTCTCCTGAGCAAATGTCCCCGTGTGAGGTCATCAGGGCTCCTGAGTAAATGTCCCTGTGTGATGTCATCAGGGTCTCTGAGAAAATGTCCCCATGTGAGGTCATCAGGGTCTCCTGAGAAAATGTCCCCGTGTGAGGTCATCAGGGTCCCTGAGTAAATGTCCCGTGTGAGGGTCCCTGAGTAAAGGGTCATCAGGGTCCTGAGTAAATGTCCCTGTGTGATGTCATCAGGGTCTCCTGAGTAAATGTCCCTGTGTGATGTCATCAGGGTCCCCTGAGTAAATGTCCCCGTGTGAGGTCATCAGGGTCTCCTGAGTAAATGCCCCCGTGTGATGTCATCAGGGTCTCCTGAGAAAATGTCCCTGTTTGATGTCATCAGGGTCTCCTGAGTAAAAGGCCCCGTGTGAGGTCATCAGGGTCTCTGAGCAAATGTCCTCGTGTGAGGTCATCAGGGTCTCTGAGCAAATGTCCCTGTGTGTGGTCATCAGGGTCTCTAAGCAAATGTCCCCGTGTGAGGTCATCAGGGTCTCTGAGCAAATGTCCCTGTGTGAGGTCATCAGGGTCTCTAAGCAAATGTCCCCGTGTGAGGTCATCAGGGTCTCCTGAGTAAATGTCCCCGTGTGAGGTCATCAGGGTCTCCTGAGTAAATGTACCCTTGTGAGGTCATCAGGGTCTCCTGAGTAAATGTCCCCGTGTGAGGTCATCAGGTTCTCCTGAGTAAAAGGCCCCGTGTGAGGTCATCAGGGTCTCTGAGTAAATGTCCCTGTGTGAGGTCATCAGGGTCTCCTGAGAAAATGTCCCTGTTTGATGTCATCAGGGTCTCCTGAGTAAAAGGCCCCGTGTGAGGTCATCAGGGTCTCTGAGCAAATGTCCTCGTGTGAGGTCATCAGGGTCTCTGAGCAAATGTCCCTGTGTGTGGTCATCAGGGTCTCTAAGCAAATGTCCCCGTGTGAGGTCATCAGGGTCTCTGAGCAAATGTCCCTGTGTGAGGTCATCAGGGTCTCTAAGCAAATGTCCCCGTGTGAGGTCATCAGGGTCTCCTGAGTAAATGTCCCCGTGTGAGGTCATCAGGGTCTCCTGAGTAAATGTCCCCGTGTGAGGTCATCAGGGTCTCCTGAGTAAATGTCCCCGTGTGAGGTCATCAGGTTCTCCTGAGTAAAAGGCCCCGTGTGAGGTCATCAGGGTCTCCTGAGTAAATGTCCCCATGTGAGGTCATCAGGGTCTCTGAGTAAATGTCCCTGTGTGAGGTCATCAGGGTCTCCTGAGTAAATGTCCCTGTTTGAGGTCATCAGGGTCTCCTGAGTAAAAGGCCCCGTGTGAGGTCATCAGGGTCTCTGAGCAAATGTCCTCGTGTGAGGTCATCAGGGTCTCTGAGCAAATGTCCCTGTGTGTGGTCATCAGGGTCTCTAAGCAAATGTCCCCGTGTGAGGTCATCAGGGTCTCTGAGCAAATGTCCCTGTGTGAGGTCATCAGGGTCTCTAAGCAAATGTCCCCGTGTGAGGTCATCAGGGTCTCCTGAGTAAATGTCCCCGTGTGAGGTCATCAGGGTCTCCTGAGTAAATGTCCCCGTGTGAGGTCATCAGGGTCTCCTGAGTAAATGTCCCCGTGTGAGGTCATCAGGTTCTCCTGAGTAAAAGGCCCCGTGTGAGGTCATCAGGGTCTCCTGAGTAAATGTCCCGTGTGAGAGGTCATGTGAGGTCATCAGGGTCTCCTGAGTAAATGTCCCCGTGTGAGGTCATCAGGAGGTCTTTATTTATTTTGATTCAGTGACTTTCAACAACTAGTTCCCAGCCTGGGGGAGGATGTTTGACTCGCTGTGTCCCAGCGAAACTCATATTAGTTGGGGGGAGTTTGAGAGAAAGAGTTATACAACTAAAATAAAATGTTATTATTATTCTTGTCATTAAGGTGGGAGACTTCGAGACAGACACCAACGCCTCCATCGGCCAGGACAAGTTCTATGCTGAGCTAAACGTCAGTGACGCTAATGCCCAGACCACTGGATCCAGTGGGGACGTTAGCATCGGAGCTAGCGCCACCAATGGAGCCGTGGGGAAAGAGGAGGAGGAGATGGAGGTGGTGAGGAAGAGTGAGACTGTATCTTTCTCCCTCCCTGACTTTGGGGTGTCCCCCTCCTCTCCCAGCTCGCACCCCCTCCCCTTGCCCCGCGCGGCTCTACCCCCCCCACCGCCACAGAGTCCTCCCACCCCAGAGCCGCGCCTCGCTCCCTTGCTACCACACCTCTGGGAGACGATCGCCGTCAACTACAACTACCCCGAAGGCAGTCACCCTGGACCTGAGCCAGCTCCCTCTGAGGACGGAGAGAGGGATGGAGAGAGGTATAGAGAGAGGGATGGAGAGAGGGACGGAGAGAGGGACGGAGAGAGGGACGGAGAGAGGGACGGAGAGGGGGACGGAGAGAGGGATGGAGAGAGGGACGGAGAGGGGGACGGAGAGAGGGATGGAGAGGGAGATGAGGGAGCAGGAAGAGATGAGGGAGCAGGATGGGAGAGGGATGGAGCCCCGGACAAAGGGGCCCTAGATTCAGGGTCCCCTACACGGCAAGGAACCTCGGGCACCCCAGGGGCCTCGCCTCCCTCCTCCCACAAGCTGGGCTTCTCCTACAACCGTGATGCTGACCTCATCAAGAAGAAGAGGGCCAGCCTCCGTCACTCTGAGTCTGAGACCGCCTCCGACTGCAGCAACCCCACCCCTGACAACCACGCTGACACGCCCACTAAACAGGTAAATGTCTAGACATTCCTACTGATTTGATGTGATTGATTGATTGATTGATAGACTGATGAATTATATCTCAGGTTCAAACACCATTTGGTCTTAAGGAGACCTTTAAGGACACCAGCTGTAGACACTGACTCTTAACAGGTCAACACACTGACGACGGTTCTTTCTTCACCTCCACGCGTTTATTATTATTTATTTCATCCCTGCCGCACCTGATTAAATGACTCATCTTCTCGTCAGTGATCAGTGTAATCAGGTGGTCTTGTCCGAAGCTACAACCTGATGAATGTAGTAACATCGTAGCTTCGTGCTGAAGAGGCAGAGTTGAGAAACACCGATCCAGTCAAACAGCATATGGTGCTTCTGATGGATTTCTGCTACGGAGAAAACTGCTGCTTCCATCCAGATGTTGTCACCGTGGGCCCGAGCAGCCGTCAGGTGGAGAGGCCGCTAACATTACCCAAACATCCCACAAGCTCTTTTGACATTTCATTATATTTTTCATTATATTTCTCATCCCGCTGTGTGATGGCAGGTTGTGCTCTGGCTGCGTGGATACGCTTCACAGGACACGCCTCCGTTCTCGCAGTCACACACACACACACACACGCCTGTCTGCCTGCCTTAACCCCTCGATCATAACACCGTTTAACACCTTGAAAGGTCGCGGTGGAGGTCACTGCAGTCAAAATGCTACGTCTACGTCACAGCTGTATATTAAATGATTAGCATCACTGTTATGGCTTTGTGGTCCGACTTGGGAAACTCCAGATTTACGTTATTCCGAGCGTGACCAGATTGTAGCAGGTTTTGAACCTTGTTCAGCTCTGCAGAGTGGCCACTAACTGGCACAGCCTCATAGTCATCAAATCATAGTCAACCTAATCTTAACCACACTGCTAACCCTAATGCCTAACCTTAACTACATGTCTAACCCTAATGCCTAACCTTAACTACATGTCTAACCCTAATGCCTAATCCTAATCTTAACCACACTGCTAACCCTAATGCCTAACCTTAACCACATTGCTAACCCTAATGCCTAACTAATCTTAACCAACTAACCCATGTCTAACCCTAATGCTAACCCTAATCCTAATCCTCTTAACCACATTGCTAACCCTAATGCCTAATCCTAACCTTAACCACATTGCTAACCCTAATGCCTAATCCTAATCTTAACCACATTGCTAACCCTAATGCCTAATCCTAATCTTAACCACACTGCTAACCCTAATGCCTAACCCTAACCTTAACCACATTGCTAACCCTAATGCCTAATCCTAACCTTAACCACATTGCTAACCCTAATGCCTAATCCTCACCTTAACCACATTGCTAACCCTAATGCCTAATCCTAATCTTAACCACACTGCTAACCCTAATGCCTAACCCTAACCTTAACCACATTGCTAACCCTAATGCCTAATCCTAACCTTAACCTCTCTAGGGGTGTGGGACGCTACAGTCCCACCTGGCCAACATACGGTGGAATTGCAGAGCGCCAAATTCAAATTAAATTACTATAAATGTTTAACTTTCATCAAATCACAATCGTAAAACATCAACATAAAGCTTAACTTGTTGTTAATCCAGCCGCCGTGTCAGATTTCAAAAAGGCTTTACGGCGAAAGCAAACCATGCGATAATCTGAGGACAGCGCTCGGCACACAAAACATTACATACCAGCCAAGTAGATTAGTCACGAAAGTCAGAAATAGCAATAAAATGAATCACATACCTTTGATGATCTTCGTATGGTTGCACTCACAAGACTCCCAGTTACACAATACATGTTTGTTTTGTTCGATAAAGTCCCTCTTTATATCCAAAAACCTCCATTTTGTTGCCTCGTTTTGTTCAGTAATCCAATGGCTCAAATGCGGTCACAACAGGCAGAAGAAAATTACAAATAGTACCGGTAAAGTTTGTAGAAACATGTCAAATGATGTTTATAATCAATTCTCAGGTTGTTTTTAGCCTAAATAATCGATAATATTTCAACCGGAAAATAGCGTCGTCAATATAAAAGAAAAACAAGAAATGCGCACTCTCGGTCGTGTGCAGCAAACAGCTCTGGGAACATCCTACTATCCACTCACTCAAAGTTGTAATTCTCCCTAATTGTTCAGAATAAAAGCCTGAAACAATGTCTAAAGATTGTTCACAACTAGTGGAAGCCTAGGGAACAGAATCTGGGTCCTATCCCTTTAAATGGTGAATCGGCTTTCATTGGAAAAACAGCCATTTCAAAATAACGGCACTTCTTGGATGGATTTTCCTCGTGTTTTCGCCTGCCATTTCAGTTCTGTTATACTCGCAGACATTATTTTTAAGTTTTAGAAACTTGAGTGGTTTCTATCCCAATCTACTAATGATATGCATATCCTAGCTTCTGGTGAAGATAGTGCAACCTACCCTAGTGAGGTTAAACACACTGCTAACCCTAATGCCTAAACTTATCCACACTGCTAACCCTAATGCTTAACACTAACCTTAACCACACTGCTAATGCCTAACCCTAACCACACTGCTAACCCTAACCACACTGCTAACCCTAATGCTTAACACTAACCTTAACCACACTGCTAACCCTAATGCCTAACCCTAACCTTAACCACACTGCTAACTCTAATGCCTAATGCCTAACCCTAACCACACTGCTAACCCTAATCTTAACCTTAACCACACTGCTAACCTAATGCCTAATGCCTAACCCTAACCACACTGCTAACCCTAATGCCTAACCCTAACCTTAACCACACTGCTAACCCTAATCCTAACCTTAACCACACTGCTAACCCTAATCCTAATCTTAACTTTAACATGAACCTTAAGACCTACTAAGGCCTTTAAAAAAAGCACATTTTTTTTTTTTGTTTTCATGAATATCGACTTTGCAGCTGGGGAATCTGTCAGTTCTGCCTCCAGGATAAGATTTATACCAATAAACATGAACCTGCCTTGTAGTAGTCATCCATTATTACAGAGGCCTTCACATGAACCTGCCTTGTAGTAGTCAGCCATTACTACAGAGGCCTTCACATGAACCTGCCTTGTAGTAGTCAGCCATTATTAGAGGCCTTCACATGAACCTGCCTTGTAGTAGTCAGCCATTACTACAGAGGCCTTCACATGAACCTGCCTTGTAGTAGTCAGCCATTATTAGAGGCCTTCACATGAACCTGCCTTGTAGTAGTCAGCCATTACTACAGAGGCCTTCACATGAACCTGCCTTGTAGTAGTCAGCCATTACTACAGAGGCCTTCACATGAACCTGCCTTGTAGTAGTCAGCCATTACTACAGAGGCCTTCACATTAACCTGCCTTGTAGTAGTCAGCCATTATTAGAGGCCTTCACATGAACCTGCCTTGTAGTAGTCAGCCATTACTACAGAGGCCTTCACATTAACCTGCCTTGTAGTAGTCATCCATCACAGAGGCCTTTGCTTTTCAGCTTCTTGTCATTGGGTTTTAAACCATTTAAACATGGACTTAGTTGGGTTCAGCGCGCCAAGCCGCGGTTTATGCCTGTCCCTGTCTATTCTGCACCGTGGATTACTGCAGATGGCCGTGTGGATAGGGAGGCAATGGAAAGATGGGTGTGTGTGTGCAAGTGGTCGTGCATGCATATTGGTGTGTGTGCTTGTTGCTATGCTTGCTCGCTCATGTACGTGTGTGCGTATGTATGTATGTATGTGTGTGCGTGTTTATGTGTGTGTGTGTGTGTGTGTGTGTGTGTGTGTGTGAGCGCTGTCCGTCCTGGGTTGTCACCTTCTCTCCACTACTTCACCGTTGCGTAGCTCCCTGTAATGAGAAAGGTCTGTGGTGATAGTGACAGGGAGGCTGAGTCCCACATCACACCTCTATTCCCTAAGTAGTGCACTACTTTTAACCAGCGGTCGGATGGGCCCTAGTGCACTATGTAAGGAAACGCGTGGCGTTTGGGACACAGCCCCTGCTGCTGTAACTCCAACACTAAGGACAGATAGTCATCCCACAGCCTTCACCTGTACCAATATCACTCACATATACTGTAGGGTGAGTCCCAAATGGGACCCTATTCACTATGTAGGGTCCTTCTTTTGACCAGGGCCCATTGGGGTCTATGTAGGGAACAGGGTGCCATTAGGGAAGGAGACTTACACTGCAGTAGAGAGGAGGGCCCTTCGCTGAAATGGACCATCATCTAGTGGATTACATTATATTTATTACACTGCTCGCTTTTTCCTCATTCTCTCTCTCCTCTCTCCTCTCTCTATCCTCTCTCTCTCCTCTCTCTCTCTATCCTCTCTCTCTCTCTCTCCTCTCTCTCCTCTCTTTCTCTCTCTCTCTCTCTCTCTCTCTCTCTCTCTCTCTCTCTCTCTCTCTCTCTCTCTCTCTCCTCTCTCTCTCTCTCTCTCTCTCTCTCTCTCTCTCTCTCTCTCCTCTCTCTCCTCTCTCCTCTCCTCTCCTCTCTCTCTCTCTCTCTCTCTCTCTCTCTCTCTCCTCTCTCTCTCTCTCCTCTCTCTCCTCTCTCTCTCTCTCTTCTCTCTCTCAGGAGCCAACGCCCATCCCCAGCTCCCCAGTGGAAAAGGTGAGTGTGTGTGAGAGAGATAGAAAGAGCGGGGTAGAGAGAGAGTCATGTCAGGGATGTGTCTCAGTAAGGCTGTGTGTAAATCTAACCCTGATAGATGGAGGATGAGGACAGAATTGATAAAGTATTACAACAGAACCATGTAGCTGTCTTAGTTACTCTCCCTGACCTCCACCCCACCCCCCGTGTCTCTCGTCTCTCCCCCACAGAAGGTGCAGTCTCGGCAGGAAGAGCTGAAGGAAAGAGCCAGGCTTCTCCTGGAGCAGGCCCGGCGGGATGCTGCCATGAAGGCCGGTAGCAAGCACACAGCCAATTCAACTAACTCAGCCCCAGTTAAAACACCACAAGTCACTGACGTAAGTGTGTGTGTGACTTGGAGTGTGTGTGTGACTTGGAGTTTGTGTGTGTTTGACTTGGAGTTTGTGTGTGTGTTTGACTTGGAGTTTGTGTGTGTTTGACTTGGAGTGTGTGTGTGTTTGACTTGGAGTGTGTGTGTGTTTGACTTGGAGTTTGTGTGTGTGTGTGTGTGTGTGTGAGAGAGAGAGAGACTTGTGAGATTGTGCGTGTGTGTGTGTGTGTGTGTGTGTGTGTGTGTGTGTGTGTGTGTGTGTGTGTGTGTGTGTGTGTGTGTGTGTGTGTGTGTGTGTGTGTGTGTGTGAGTTGAGAGAGAGAGACTTGGAGATTGTGTGCTCCTGTTTTTTATGTGGGTGTTAGTTTTGAGACACTTCAAATCTAATGTTCTTGGTCACATGCTTGGTAAACCTCAGGTGTAGACTAACAGTGAAATCTAATGTTATTGTTCCTGTTGGTAAACAACAGGTGTAGACTAACAGTGAAATCTAATGTTATTGTTCCTGTTGGTAAACAACAGGTGTAGACTAACAGTGAAATCTAATGTTATTGTTCCTGTTGGTAAACAACAGGTGTAGACGAACAGTGAAATCTAATGTTATTGTTCCTGTTGGTAAACAACAGGTGTAGACGAACAGTGAACTCTGTTATTGTTCCTGTTGGTAAACAACAGGTGTAGACTAACAGTGAACTCTGTTATTGTTCCTGTTGGTAAACAACAGGTGTAGACTAACAGTGAAATCTAATGTTATTGTTCCTGTTGGTAAACAACCGGTGTAGACTAACAGTGAACTACTTCCTGACGGGTTATTTTACAACAATGCAGAGTTAAAGATACAAACTAGAACTAGAGACACAAGGAATAAATACACAGTGTACAATGAATAACAAGTAATAATTACATGACTATATACAGGAAGTAACCAGGTAATAACATGGCTATATACAGGAAGTACCAGGTAATAACATGGCTATATACAGGAAGTACCAGGTAATAACATGGCTATAAACAGGAAGTACCAGGTAATACCATGGCTGTATACAGGAAGTACCAGATAATAACATGACTATATACAGGAAGTACCAGGTAATAACATGGCTATATACAGGAAGTATATATACTTCCTGTATACAGGAAGTACCAGTACTGAGTCCATGAGCAGGGGTACAAGGTAATTGAGGTAGCTATGAACATATAGGTAGGGGTAAAGGATAGATAATAGACAGTAACAGCAGTATACTGTAGGTAGGGGTAAAGGATAGATAATAGACAGTAACAGCAGTATACTGTAGGTAGGGGTAAAGGATAGATAATAGACAGTAACAGCAGTATACTGTAGGTAGGGGTAAAGGATAGATAATAGACAGTAACAGCAGTATAATGTAGGTAGGGGTACAGGATAGATAATAGACAGTAACAGCAGTATAATGTAGGTAGGGATAAAGGATAGATAATAGACAGTAACAGCAGTATACTGTAGGTAGGGGTAAAGGATAGATAATAGACAGTAACAGCAGTATACTGTAGGTAGGGATAAAGGATAGATAATAGACAGTAACAGCAGTATACTGTAGGTAGGGGTAAAGGATAGATAATAGACAGTAACAACAGTATACTGTAGGTAGGGGTAAAGGATAGATAATAGACAGTAACAGCAGTATACTGTAGGTAGGGGTAAAGGATAGATAATAGACAGTAACAACAGTATACTGTAGGTAGGGGTAAAGGATAGATAATAGACAGTAACAGCAGTATACTGTAGGTAGGGGTACAGGATAGATAATAGACAGTAACAGCAGTATAATGTAGGTAGGGGTACAGGATAGATAATAGACAGTAACAGCAGTATACTGTAGGTAGGGATAAAGGATAGATAATAGACAGTAACAGCAGTATACTGTAGGTAGGGATAAAGGATAGATAATAGACAGTAACAGCAGTATAATGTAGGTAGGGGTAAAGGATAGATAATAGACAGTAACAGCAGTATACTGTAGGTAGGGGTAAAGGATAGATAATAGACAGTAACAGCAGTATACTGTAGGTAGGGGTAAAGGGTAGATAATAGACAGTAACAGCAGTGTACTGTAGGTAGGGGTAAAGGGACTAGAAGTCATGGTGTGTGTGTCCGTCAGTGTGTGTGTGTTGTAGGCAGAGTGAGTCTGTGACAGGGCTGTCATTGGGACTGTTCTCAGTACAGTGAACTGTGTCAGAAAGCCCTAAATGGACAGAAGAAGAGAAGCCACAGAGTGGAACCTTCATCCTTTTCAAGCTTGGCCACTTTGCTGACTCTACTTCTCATGTCATGTAGCGAGAGAACATTCTATACCTCTCCTTCCCCTCCACTCCACACTGCTTTGTCCTCTTTTCTCTTCCTTCCTCCATCTCTCTCTCGCTCTGTTTCAATGACACCTCCTTTACCTTGTGACACTGAAAAGCCATTTCCAAACTGCTCCCTCCTTCCCGCTCACACACTTGACAGAGATGCTCTTTTCCCCACGCCTCCCCCTCCTGCTCCACGCCTCCCCATGCTGCTCCACGCCTCCCCCTCCTGCTCCACGCCTCCCCCGCCTGCTCCACGCCTCCCCCGCCTGCTCCACGCCTCCCCCTCCTGCTCCACGCCTCCCCCTCCTGCTCCACGCCTCCCCCTCCTGCTCCACGCCTCCCCCTCCTGCTCCACGCCTCCCCCATCCTGCTCCACACCTCCCCTCCTGCTCCACGCCTCCCCCTCCTGCTCCACGCCTCCCCCTCCTGCTCCACGCCTCCCCTCCTGCTCCACGCCTTCCTCTCCTCCTCCACGCCTCCCCCATCCTGCTCCACGCCTCCCCCTCCTGCTCCACGCCTCCCTCTCCTCCTCCACGCCTCCCCCTCCTCCTCCTTCACGCCTCCCTCTCCTCCTCCACGCCTCCTTCTCCTGCTCCACGCCTCCCCCTCCTCCTCCACGCCTCCTCCCTCTTCCTCCATGCCTCCCCCTCCACGCCTCCCCCTCTTCCTCCACGCCTCCCCCTCTTCCTCCACGCCTCCCCCTCCTCCTCCACGCCTCCTCCTCCACGCCTCCCTCTCCTGCTCCACGCCTCCTCCTCCACGCCTCATCCCTCCTCCTCCACGCCATCTCTCCTGCTCCACGCCTCCCTCTCCTGCTCCACGCATCCTTCTCCACGCCTCATCCCTCCTCCTCCACGCCATCTCTCCTGCTCCACGCCTCCTCCTCCATGCCTCCCTCTCCTCGTCCAAGCCTCCCCTTCCTCCTCCACGCCTCCCCCTCCTGCTCCACCCCTCCCTCTCCTCCTCCATGCCTCCCCCTCCTCCTCCACGCCTCCCTCTCCTCCTCCAAGCCTCCCCTTCCTCCTCCACGCCTCCTCCTCCTGCTCTGTGTAACTGGTGACAAAGGCAGGATTGTGAGCGGGCAGTTGAGGGCCTCCTCAAGGATCCTTCCTTATTAACTTCTGCTCAGGCTCTTTTCAGGATGCCCACAGGGGCCTGCTAATGTCAAAGGGTTAGGTTTTTGGTACCTCTCTCTTTCAGAAACTTGGTGCCTCTCTCTGCCTCTCTCTTTTACCTCCCCTCTCCCTCTCTCTTACTCCCCCCTGTCCCACTCTCTTACTCCCCTCTGTCCCACTCTCTTACCCCCCCCTCTCCCTCTCTCTTACTCCCCCTGTCCCACTCTCTTACCCCCCCCCTCTCCCTCTATCTTACCCTCCCTCTCTCTTACCCCCTCCCTTTCTCTTACCCTCCCTCTCTCTTACCCCCCTCTCCCTCTCTCTTACCCCCTCTCCCTCTCTCTTACCCCCATCCCTCTCTCTTACCCCCCTCTCTCTCTTTCTTACTCCCCCTCCCTCTCTCTTACTCCCCCTCCCTCTCTCTTACTCCCCCTCTCCCTCTCTCTTACTCCCCCTCTCTCTCTTACTCCCCCTCTCCCTCTCTCTTACCCCCCCCTCCCCTCTCTCTTACTCCCCCTCTCTCTTCCCCCCTCCCTCTCTCTCTCGCACAGTTGCCCCAGCGTCGTCCGGGTTAGGGAGGGTTTGGCCGGTAGGGATATCCTTGTCTCATCACGCACTAGCGACTCCTGTGGCGGGCTGGGCGCAGTGCATGCTAACCAGGTCGCTAGGTGCACGGTGCTTCCTCCGACACATTGGTGCGGCTGGCTTCCAGGTTGGATGGCGCTGTGTTAAGAAGCAGTGTGGCTTGGTTGGGTTGTGTTTCGGAGGACGCACGGCTCTCGACCTTCGTCTCTCCTGAGTCCGTTCGGGAGTTGCAGCGATGAGACAAGACTGTAACTACCAATTGGGGAGAAAAAAGGGGTTAAATATTATTTTTTTAAGAAAAGATAAAAAGCAATCAACCTTCCTCTGAGTCTTATAACATCAACTTAATGTCACACCTTAAAGGGAGACTTCAGGATGTTGGCCATGAAGCCCTTTAGCTACCCCCTTAAAGGGAGACTTCAGGATGTTGGCCATGAAGCCCTTTATCTACCCCCTTAAAGGGAGACTTCAGGATGTTGGCCATGAAGCCCTTTATCTACCCCCTTAAAGGGAGACTTCAGGATGTTGGCCATGAAGCCCTTTATCTACCCCCTTAAAGGGAGACTTCAGGATGTTGGCCATGAAGCCCTTTATCTACCCCCTTAAAGGGAGACTTCAGGATGTTGGCCATGAAGCCCGTTGGGGAGAGAGAGAGTGAGTGTTGGGGAGAGAGAGAGAGAGAGTGTTGGGGAGAGAGAGAGAGTGAGTGTGGGGGGGAGAGAGAGAGAGAGTGAGTGTTGGAGAGAGAGAGAGAGTGAGTGTTGGGGAGAGAGAGAGTGAGTGAGTGTTGGAGAGAGAGAGTGAGTGTTGGGGAGAGAGAGAGAGTGAGTGTTGGGGAGAGAGAGAGTGAGTGTTAGAGAGAGAGACGGTTCTGACTGATGACCAAGGATTTGAAGAAAAAATTAAATGAACGTTTCAGTAATAAAATATCTAAAAAGTGTCAGCTTTGCGCCGGTCATTGTCTGCATCCCGGAAGGACATGATGCCCTTCAATTACATGGTTGCTGTGTGTGTGTGTGTATGTGTGTGTGTGTGTGTGAGTGTGTGTGTGTGACTGTGTGTGTGTGTGACTGTGTGTGTGTGTGACTGTGTGTGTGTGTGTGCGTGCATTTGCCTGTGTCAGTCTCCGTGGGCCTTAGGAATAACAAATTCAGCATAATAATCTTAACCACAAACACAGACAACCTTCCAAGAAGCACCAGTCAGAGACTTTCAAGTTGTTCAGAAGAGAACTAGAATTAAACCAGTCTATTCTCATGGAGCCAGAAGTCCTCTACCGTCCGTCCCCTTGTTGTTAATGCTGTGAAGCCAAGATGGACGCCTCATTGCCTCCTTTAAGGTGTTTGAGTAGGCGATTGCTGTCCCTCCCTCCTTTCATTTCATCTAACTCCTTATTTCCCAAGGACGACACTAATAAGGGAAGCATTAGGGAACGAGGGAGGGGAAGGAGGGAGGGGAATTATTGAATTGTTTCACTTTTTTAATAGAATAGATTGATTAAAAGAATCCCCCTTCTAGCCTCTCCTGTCAGCTGATAGTTGTCAGCAATTCAGATGAGATTACTTGATGCCTTGTTTTGATTAGGCTGTGTGTGTGTGTGTGTGTGTGTGTGTGTGTGTGTGTGTGTGTGTGTGTGTGTGTGTGTGTGTGTGTGTGTGTGTGTGTGTGTGTGTGTGTGTGTGTGTGTGTGTGTGTGTGTGCTCTGTGTGTGCGCTCTTGTGTGTTTACTTGCGTGCACGTGTTTGTGTGTGTGTGCCTGCATACGTGTGCTCATAGCTACTTTGTGATTTAGCATGCATACAGAATATATTCATTCAATTAAAACAGGTTTCATTCTGCCGGGGTAATGGCAGTAATGTGGGGGCAAGGGAAGGAGGGAGGAGATGGAGGGAGGAGGGAGGGAGGGAGGGAGGGAGGGAGAGATAGATGGATGGAGAGGGAGGGAGGGAGGGAGGGAGGGAGGGAGGGAGGGAGGGAGGGAGGGAGGGAGGGGAGGGAGGGAGGGAGGGAGGGAGGGAGGGAGGGAGAGAACCTAAGTTCCTTTAGGTGTCCGGATGCCACTAATGTAGGGGAAAGGGAAGGAGGGAGGAGATGAGGAGAGGGAGAAGGTGAAGGGAGAGGAGAGGGAGGAGGTGAAGGGAGAGGAGAGGGAGGAGGTGAAGGGAGAGGAGAGGAGAGGGAGGAGGTGAAGAAGGGAGAGGAGAGGGAGAAGGTGAAGGGAGGAGAGGGAGGGAGGAGGTGAAGGGAGAGGAGAGGGGAGGAGGTGAAGGGAGAGGAGGTGAAGGGAGAGGAGAGGGAGGAGGTGAAGGGAGAGGAGAGCGAGGAGGTGAAGAGAGAGGAGAGGGAGGAGGTGAAGGGAGAGGAGGTGAAGGGAGAGGAGAGGGAGGAGGTGAAAGGAGAGGAGAGGGAGGAGGTGAAAGGGAGAGGAGAGGGAGGAGGTGAAGGGAGAGGAGAGGGAGGAGGTGAAGGGAGAGGAGAGGGAGGAGGTGAAGGGAGAGGAGAGGGAGGAGGTGAAAGGAGAGGAGAGGGAGGAGGTGAAGGGAGGAGGTGAAGAGGAGAGGAGAGGGAGGAGGTGAAGGGAGTAGGTGAAGGAGAGGAGAGGGAGGAGGTGTAAGGAGAGGAGAGGGAGGAGGTGAAGGGAGAGGAGAGGGAGGAGGTGAAGGGAGAGGAGAGGAGGAGGTGAAGGGAGAGGAGAGGGAGGGAGGTGAAGGGAGAGGGAGGGAGGAGGTGAAGGGAGAGGAGAGGGAGGAGGTGAAGGGAGAGGAGAGGGAGGAGGTGAAGGGAGGAGGTGAAGGGAGAGGAGGTGAAGGGAGAGGAGAGGGAGGAGGTGAAGGGAGAGGAGAGGGAGGAGGTGAAGGGAGAGGAGAGCGAGGAGGTGAGGAGAGGGAGGAGGTGAAGGGAGAGGAGGTGAAGGGAGGAGGTGAAGGGAGAGGAGAGGGAGGAGGTGAAAGGAGAGGAGAGGGAGGAGGTGAAGGGAGAGGAGAGGGAGGAGGTGAAGGGAGAGGAGAGGGAGGAGGTGAAGGGAGAGGAGAGGGAGGAGGTGAAAGGAGAGGAGAGGGAGGAGGTGAAGGGAGGAGGTGAAGGGAGAGGAGAGGGAGGAGGTGAAGGGAGTAGGTGAAGGAGAGGAGAGGGAGGAGGTGTAAGGAGAGGAGAGGGAGGAGGTGAAGGGAGAGGAGAGGGAGGAGGTGAAGGGAGAGGAGAGGGAGGAGGTGAAGGGAGAGGAGAGGGAGGAGGTGAAGGGAGAGGAGAGGGAGGAGGTGAAGGGAGAGGAGAGGGAGGAGGTGAAGGGAGAGGAGAGGGAGGAGGTGAAGGGAGAGGAGAGGGGAGGAGGTGAAGGGAGGAGGTGAAGGGAGAGGGGAGGTGAAGGGAGAGGAGAGGGAGGAGGTGAAGGGAGAGGAGAGGGAGGAGGTGAAGGAGAGGAGAGCGAGGAGGTGAGGAGAGGGAGGAGGTGAAGGGAGAGGAGGTGAAGGGGAGGAGGTGAAGGGAGAGGAGAGGGAGGAGGTGAAAGGAGAGGAGAGGGAGGAGGTGAAGGGAGAGGAGAGGGAGGAGGTGAAGGGAGAGGAGAGGGGAGGAGGTGAAGGGAGAGGAGAGGGAGGAGGTGAAAGGAGAGGAGAGGGAGGAGGTGAAGGGGAGGAGGTGAAGGGAGAGGAGAGGGAGGAGGTGAAGGGAGTAGGTGAAGGAGAGGAGAGGGAGGAGGTGTAAGGAGAGGAGAGGGAGGAGGTGAAGGGAGAGGAGAGGGAGGAGGTGAAGGGAGAGGAGAGGGAGGAGGTGAAGGGAGAGGAGAGGGAGGAGGTGAAGGTAGAGAACCTACGGAGACGGAACCTACGGAGCATAGTGCAGTGTTGCGATGTCAATTTTCTTCGCATAATGAGCGTCTCCTTGTGGCGCCACATGAAAATTGTAATGCGTCATATCATTCCTAGCCGTGGGGGCCGTGTTGTGTGTTCAATGAAGCTCGGTACCTTGATCCTAACTATAGGCTACAGGCTTGATCCTAACTATAGGCTATAGGCTTGATCCTAACTATAGGCTATAGGCTTGATCCTAACTATAGGCTATAGACTTGATCCTAACTATAGGCTATAGGCTTGATCCTAACTATAGGCTATAGGCTTGATCCTAACTACAGGCTATAGGCTTGATCCTAACTATACGCTTGATCCTAACTATAGGCTATAGGCTTGATCCTAACTACAGGCAATAGGCTTGATCCTAACTATAGGCTATAGGCTTGATCCTAACTACAGGCAATAGGCTTGATCCTAACTATAGGCTACAGGCTTGATCCTAACTACAGGCAATAGGCTTGATCCTAACTATAGGCTATAGGCTTGATCCTAACTAACTATAGGCTGATCCTAACTATAGGCAGGCTTGATCCTAACTATAGGCAATAGGCTTGATCCTAACTATAGGCTATAGGCTTGATCCTAACTACAGGCTATAGGCTTGATCCTAACTATAGGCTATAGGCTTGATCCTAACTACAGGCTATAGGCTTGATCCTAACTATAGGCTATAGGCTTGATCCTAACTATAGGCTATAGACTTGATCCTAACTATAGTCTATAGGCTTGATCCTAACTATAGGCTATAGGCTTGATCCTAACTACAGGCTATAGGCTTGATCCTAACTATACGCTTGATCCTAACTATAGGCTATAGGCTTGATCCTAACTACAGGCAATAGGCTTGATCCTAACTATAGGCTATAGGCTTGATCCTAACTATAGGCTATAGGCTTGATCCTAGGCTTGATCCTAACTATAGGCTATAGGCTATGCATCAAAGCAGCCTATTCTCCATTCTGAAGCCAATTAGAATCTCACCGACTGTTCAAACAATAAACCAAATGACATTGTAGCCTCTTTTGAACCCCCTCAAATATATAATATATGTATGTTGTTTAGAAGTAATAACTAGTGATTCCAGGCTATTGGTAAAAACAGCTGTGAGATGGGGGCTTTTTCTCTCCGCGACCAAAACATTGAAGTAATAACTAGTGATTCCAGGCTATTGGTAAAAACAGCTGTGAGATGGAGGGCTTTTTCTCTCCGCGACCAAAACATTGAAGTAATAACTAGTGATTCCAGGCTATTGGTAAAAACAGCTGTGAGATGGGGGCTTTTTCTCTCCGCGACCAAAACATTGAAGTAATAACTAGTGATTCCAGGCTATTGGTAAAAACAGCTGTGAGATGGGGGCTTTTTCTCTCCGCGACCAAAACATTGAAGTAATAACTAGTGATTCCAGGCTATTGGTAAAAACAGCTGTGAGATGGGGGCTTTTTCTCTCCGCGACCAAAACATTGAAGTAATAACTAGTGATTCCAGGCTATTGGTAAAAACAGCTGTGAGATGGGGGCTTTTTCTCTCCGCGACCAAAACATTGAAGTAATAACTAGTGATTCCAGGCTATTGGTAAAAACAGCTGTGAGATGGGGGCTTTTTCTCTCCGCGACCAAAACATTGAAGTAATAACTAGTTATTCCAGGCTATTGGTAAAAACAGCTGTGAGATGGGGGCTTTTTCTCTCCGCGACCAAAACATTGAAGTAATAACTAGCGATTCCAGGCTATTGGTAAAAACAGCTGTGAGATGGGGGCTTTTTCTCTCCGCGACCAAAACATTGAAGTAATAACTAGCGATTCCAGGCTATTGGTAAAAACAGCTGTGAGATGGGGGCTTTTTCTCTCTGCGACCAAAACATTGAAGTAATAACTAGCGATTCCAGGCTATTGGTAAAAACAGCTGTGAGATGGGGGCTTTTTCTCTCCGCGACCAAAACATTGAAGTAATAACTAGTGATTCCAGGCTATTGGTAAAAACAGCTGTGAGATGGGGGCTTTTTCTCTCCGCGACCAAAACATTGAAGTAATAACTAGTGATTCCAGGCTATTGGTAAAAACAGCTGTGAGATGGGGGCTTTTTCTCCGCGACCAAAACATTGAAGTAATAACTAGTGATTCCAGGCTATTGGTAAAAACAGCTGTGAGATGGGGGCTTTTTCACTCCGCGACCAAAACTTTGAAGTAATAACTAGTGATTCCAGGCTATTGGTAAAAACAGCTGTGAGATGGGGGCTTTTTCTCTCCGCGACCAAAACATTGAAGTAATAACTAGTGATTCCAGGCTATTGGTAAAAACAGCTGTGAGATGGGGGCTTTTTCTCTCCGCGACCAAAACATTGAAGTAATAACTAGTGATTCCAGGCTATTGGTAAAAACAGCTGTGAGATGGGGGCTTTTTCTCTCCGCGACCAAAACATTGAAGTAATAACTAGTGATTCCAGGCTATTGGTAAAAACAGCTGTGAGATGGAGGGCTTTTTTCTCCGCGACCAAAACATTGAAGTAATAACTAGTGATTCCAGGCTATTGGTAAAAACAGCTGTGAGATGGGGGCTTTTTCTCTCCGCGACCAAAACATTGAAGTAATAACTAGTGATTCCAGGCTATTGGTAAAAACAGCTGTGAGATGGGGGCTTTTTCTCTCCGCGACCAAAACATTGAAGTAATAACTAGTGATTCCAGGCTATTGGTAAAAACAGCTGTGAGATGGGGGCTTTTTCTCTCCGCGACCAAAACATTGAAGTAATAACTAGTGATTCCAGGCTATTGGTAAAAACAGCTGTGAGATGGGGGCTTTTTCTCTCCGCGACCAAAACATTGAAGTAATAACTAGTGATTCCAGGCTATTGGTAAAAACAGCTGTGAGATGGGGGCTTTTTCTCTCCGCGACCAAAACATTGAAGTAATAACTAGTTATTCCAGGCTATTGGTAAAAACAGCTGTGAGATGGGGGCTTTTTCTCTCCGCGACCAAAACATTGAAGTAATAACTAGCGATTCCAGGCTATTGGTAAAAACAGCTGTGAGATGGGGGCTTTTTTCTCTCCGCGACCAAAACATTGAAGTAATAACTAGCGATTCCAGGCTATTGGTAAAAACAGCTGTGAGATGGGGGCTTTTTTCTCTCTGCGACCAAAACATTGAAGTAATAACTAGCGATTCCAGGCTATTGGTAAAAACAGCTGTGAGATGGGGGCTTTTTCTCTCCGCGACCAAAACATTGAAGTAATAACTAGTGATTCCAGGCTATTGGTAAAAACAGCTGTGAGATGGGGGCTTTTTCTCTCCGCATGACCAAAACATTGAAGTAATAACTAGTGATTCCAGGCTATTGGTAAAAACAGCTGTGAGATGGGGGCTTTTTCACTCCGCGACCAAAACATTGAAGTAATAACTAGTGATTCCAGGCTATTGGTAAAAACAGCTGTGAGATGGGGGGATTTTTCACTCCGCGACCAAAACTTTGAAGTAATAACTAGTGATTCCAGGCTATTGGTAAAAACAGCTGTGAGATGGGGTGCTTTTTCTCTCCGCGACCAAAACATTGAAGTAATAACTAGTGATTCCAGGCTATTGGTAAAAACAGCTGTGAGATGGGGGGCTTTTTCTCTCCGCGACCAAAACATTGAAGTAATAACTAGTGATTCCAGGCTATTGGTAAAAACAGCTGTGAGATGGGGGGCTTTTTCTCTCCGCGACCAAAACATGATGCCGTTGTATTTTTCTGCTGATCTGTGAGCGAAAACATCGAAGCAGCAAATCACACCGTTGTGGAAGAATCTCTGCCTGGACATTCAGTATTATTTCATTACAAATCAGATTCATCCACATGGCGATGTGGGAAGCAAATCAACTTTTCAGATTGCTGTCACGGTTTAGCTTGGCATTAAGTGAACAGCCTATGTCACATTCATAAGCAAATATAACCTCGGCGACTGTTTAAACTATAAACTAAACGTTGTTGTATCTATTTGGTTTAGAAGTGATAGTTATTCATGGCTGTTTTGAAACCTCAAAACAGAGAGCCATGTGCTTGTTGTTCTCCTTGACTAAACATGATGAGTGAAGACATTGAAGCCTGATAACAAATTGGGGAAATGTCTTAGGTTACTAGTATAATAGTATTTGCATATAATTGAATTATGAATCAGATTATTTCACATTGAGATGTGGGAAGATAAAAGCTAGGAAATGTGCAGTGTTGAGCCAACTGGCTAGAAGGGGAAGACAACACAAAATACTCTTCTTTAGCTTTCACCACAAACGAGAAGACAACAAGAAAACCTCTGTCGCCCCCTTGTGACTGTTGCTGTTTGGGAGTCTGGACCGGTGACGTATCATGTGACCAAAAGGTGCACGTTGCAACAACAAGAAATCAGACTCCACCCAGCACACACACATTAACATCTACACACGGGAAGCTTGTCGAGGGATTTAGGTGTGGAGATGTAATGGCACTCATTTGGAAGGGAAGGAAGGAGGGAGAAAGGGAGGGAGGGAGGGAGGGAGAAAGGGAGGGAGGGAGGGAGGGAGAAAGGGAGGGAGTCCTATTGTGGGGATGAGAATCTGATCTGTTAGTCCTTCTAGTGTGGGGACGAGAATCTGATCTGTTAGTCCTTCTAGTGTGGAGACGAGAATCTGATCTGTTAGTCCTTCTAGTGTGGGGACGAGAATCTGATCTGTTAGTCCTTCTAGTGTGGGGACGAGTATCTGATCTGTTAGTCCTTCTAGTGTGGGGACGAGTATCTGATCCGTTAGTCCTTCTAGTGTGGGGACGAGTATCTGATCTGTTAGTCCTTCTAGTGTGGAGACGAGTATCTGATCTGTTAAGGTTTAGGCGTCTACTTGTCAAGTCCTCCTGAGTCCCAAACATGTTGTTGCAGAGACACACTCTCTCTCGCTCGCTCGCTCGCTCTCTCTCTCTCTCTCTCTCGCTCTGTCTCTCTCTCGCTCTGTCTCTCTCTCGCTCTGTCTCTCTCGCTCTGTCTCTCTCTCTCGCTCTGTCTCTCTCTCGCTCTGTCTCTCTCTCTCGCTCTGTCTCTCTCTCGCTCTGTCTCTCTCTCGCTCTGTCTCTCTCTCGCTCTGTCTCTCTTCGCTCTGTCTCTCTCTCGCTCTGTCTCTCTCTGCTCTGTCTCTCTCTCGCTCTGTCTCTCTCTCGCTCTGTCTCTCTCTCGCTCTGTCTCTCTCTCGCTTGTCTCTCTCTCTTGCTCTGTCTCTCTCTCTCGCTCTGTCTCTCTCTCGCTCTGTCTCTCTCTCTCTCGCTCTGTCTCTCTCTCTCGCTCTGTCTCTCTCTTGCTCTGTCTCTCTCTGTCTCTCTCTCTGTCTCTCTCTCTGTCTCTCGCTCTCTCTCTCTCTCTCTCTCTCTCTCTCTCTCTCTCTCTCTGTCTCTCTTGTTCTATTTTCTGTCCCATTGAGCAGTAATACTAATTGTTTTTGCGTTGTCTCCCCCTCTCCCTCTCCCTCCATCTCCTTACCCCCTCCTAGGTGGGCTTCAACATCTATTAGGCCATTTAGTCCAGATATCTTGTAATGCCCTCCCCCCTTGCAGGCAAATTAGTCATTAATGAACAATCAGAAAAAATAAGTGTTCCCCTTCTTTTCCCCTGCTACCCCTCCTCTCCTCCCTTCCTCCTCTCCTCCACTCCCCCCTCCTCCTTCTCCTCTCCTCCACTCCCCCCTCCTCTCCCCCTCCGCTCCTCCCTTCCTCCTCTCCTCCCTCCCCCTCTTCTCCCCCTCCTCTCCTCCCTTCCTCCTCCTCTCCCCCTCCTCTCTCCTCCTCCCTTACTCCCCCTCCTCTCCTCCCGTACTCCCCACCACTCCTCCCTTACTCCCTCCCACTCCCCCGCTCTCCTCCCCTCCACTCCCTCTCCTCCACTCCTCCCCCCCTCCCTCCTCCCTTACTCCCTTCCACTCCTCCCCTTACTCCCCTCCACCCCTCTCTCCCTCCCCCTCCACTCCTTTTACTCCCTTCCACTCCTCCCTTACTCCCCTCCACCCCTCTCCTCCCTCCCCCCTCCACTCCTCCCTTACTCCCTTCCACTCTCCTCCCTTACTCCCTCCCACTCCCCCCGCTCTCCTCCCCTCCACTCCTCGTCTCCTCCCTTCTCCTCCTCCCTTACTCCCTTCCACTCCTCCCTTACTCCCT
>NW_024609756.1:147500-150000 GCF_018296145.1 Oncorhynchus tshawytscha
GAGATGGCTGGAGCGAAGATCTAAGTAAGTCTCTGAATGAAGAGGGAGAGAGAGAGACCGCTCCTTCAATTGCATCACAAGAGTTGATCAAGTCATCAGAGGCGAGAGATAGACACTGGATACACACTCTGAACCCCCTGCCTCTCACACACACTCTGAACCCCCTGCCTCTCACACACACTCTGAACCCCCTGCCTCTCTCACACACACTCTGAACCCCCTGCCTCTCTCACACACACTCTGAACCCCCTGCCTCTCACACACTCTGAACCACCTACCTCTCTCACACACTCTGAACCCCCTGTCTCTCTCACACACTCTGAACCCCCTGCCTCTCTCACACACTCTGAACCCCCTGCCTCTCTCACACACTCTGAACCCCCTGCCTCTCTCACACACACTCTGAACCCCCTGCCTCTCTCACACACACTCTGAACCCCCTGCCTCTCTCACACACACTCTGAACCCCCTGCCTCTCTCACACACACTCTGAACCCCCTGCCTCTCTCACACACTCTGAACCCCCTGCCTCTCTCACACACACTCTGAACCCCCTGCCTCTCTCACACACTCTGAACCCCCTGCCTCTCTCACACACTCTGAACCCCCTGCCTCTCACACACACTCTGAACCCCCTGCCTCTCTCACACACTCTGAACCCCTGCCTCTCTCACACACACTCTGAACCCCCTGCCTCTCACACACACTCTGAACCCCTGCCTCTCACACACACTCTGAACCCCCTGCCTCTCTCACACACTCTGAACCCCCTGCCTCTCACACACACTCTGAACCCCCTGCCTCTCACACTCTGAACCCCCTGCCTCTCACACTCTGAACCCCCTGCCTCTCTCACACACTCTGAACCCCCTGCCTCTCTCACACACTCTGAACCCCCTGCCTCTCACACTCTGAACCCCCTGCCTCTCTCACACACTCTGAACCCCCTGCCTCTCTCACACACTCTGAACCCCCCTGCCTCTCACACTCTGAACCCCCTGCCTCTCTCACACACTCTGAACCCCCTGCCTCTCACACACACTCTGAACCCCCTGCCTCACACTCTGAACCCCCTGCCTCTCTCACACACACTCTGAACCCCTTTATCTCACACACTCTGAACCCCCTGCCTCTCACACTCTGAACCCCCTGCCTCACACACACTCTGAACCCCCTGCCTCTCACACACACTCTGAACCCCCTGCTTCTCACACACACTCTGAACCCCCTGCCTCTCACACTCTGAACCCCCTGCCTCTCTCACACACTCTGAACCCCCTGCCTCTCACACTCTGAACCCCCTGCCTCTCTCACACACACTCTGAACCCCCTGCCTCTCTCACACACACTGAACCCCTGCCTCTCTCACACACACTCTGAACCCCCTGCCTCTCTCACACACACTCTGAACCCCCTGCCTCACACTCTGAACCCCCTGCCTCTCACACTCTGAACCCCCTGCCTCTCACACTCTGAACCCCTGCCTCTCACACTCTGAACCCCCTGCCTCTCACACTCTGAACCCCCTGCCTCTCACACTCTGAACCCCCTGCCTCTCACACTCTGAACCCCCTGCCTCTCACACTCTGAACCCCCTGCCTCTCTCTCACACACTCTGAACCCCTGCCTCTCACACACACTCTGAACCCCCTGTCTCTCACACACACTCTGAACTCCCCTGCCTCTCACACTCTGAACCCCCTGCCTCTCTCTCACACACTCTGAACCACCTGCCTCTCACACACTCTGAACCCCCTGCCTCTCACACACACTCTGAACCCCCTGCCTCTCACACTCTGAACCCCCTGCCTCTCTCACACACTCTGAACCCCCTGCCTCTCTCACACACTCTGAACCCCCTGCCTCTCACACTCTGAACCCCCTGCCTCTCTCACACACTCTGAACCCCTGCCTCTCTCACACACTCTGAACCCCCTGCCTCTCACACTCTGAACCCCTGCCTCTCTCACACACTCTGAACCCCCCTGCCTCTCTCACACACACTCTGAACCCCCTGCCTCTCTCACACACACTCTGAACCCCCTGCCTCTCTCACACACACTCTGAACCCCCCTGCCTCTCACACTCTGAACCCCCTGCCTCTCACACTCTGAACCCCCTGCCTCTCACACTCTGAACCCCCTGCCTCTCACACTCTGAACCCCCTGCCTCTCACACTCTGAACCCCCTGCCTCTCACACTCTGAACCCCCTGCCTCTCACACTCTGAACCCCCTGCCTCTCTCACACACACTCTGAACCCCCTGCCTCTCACACACACTCTGAACCCCTGTCTCTCACACACACTCTGAACTCCCCTGCCTCTCACACTCTGAACCCCCTGCCTCTCTCACACACACTCTGAACCCCCTTTATCTCTCACACACTCTGAACCCCCTGCCTCTCACACTCTGAACCCCCTGCCTCTCACACACACTCTGAACCCCCTGCCTCTCACACACACTCTGAACCCCCTGCTTCTCACACACACTCTGAACCCC
>NW_024609756.1:155000-165000 GCF_018296145.1 Oncorhynchus tshawytscha
CAGGTTCTGCACAGGAGCAATGCAGGTTAAGTTCGTTGCCCAAGGGCACATCGACAGATTCTTCAACTTGTCGGCTTGGTGGTTTGAACTACCGACCTTTCGGTTGCTGGACCAACGCCCATGTTGTCTGTCTCTCTCTTTCTCTCTCCCTCTCCCTCACTCTCCTTCCCTCTTTCTCTCCCTCCCCCTCTTTCTCTCCCCCTCTCTCCCTCTCTCCCTCCCCTCTTGCTCTCCCTCCCTCTCTCTCTCCCCCTCTTTCTCTCCATCCCTCTCTCTCCCCCTTCTTTCTGCAAAATAAGATTTTTTTTTTTTTTACCAGGCCTTGACCATTGTACACACGGACTGAAACACACACACACACACACACACACACACACACACACACACACACACACACACACACACACACACACACCGCCTGTGACAAAACACTCCTCAGTAAGCTTTACCTCACTCGCTACTACTCAACGATGGTAATTGGATTTGAGGGAGAGAAAGAAAGAGAGAGGAAACAGTCAAATAAGAGTTGTGAATGGGAACAGGAAAGGTGCCGTTCTGTCATTATATGGGGAGAGAAGAAGAAGAGAGATCACAGTCTGGTTGGTTTCAGTTTAAAGGGGAGAGAAGAAGAAGAGGGATCAGTCTGGTTGGTTTCAGTTTAAAGGGGAGAGAAGAAGAAGAGAGATCACAGTCTGGTTGGTTTCAGTTTAAAGGGGAGAGAAGAAGAAGAGGGATCAGTCTGGTTGGTTTCAGTTTAAAGGGGAGAGGAGAAGAAGAGGGATCAGTCTGGTTGGTTTCAGTTTAAAGGGGAGAGGAGAAGAAGAGGGATCACAGTCTGGTTGGTTTCAGTTTAAAGGGGAGAGAAGAAGAAGAGGGATCAGTCTGGTTGGTTTCAGTTTAAAGGGGAGAGAAGAAGAAGAGGGATCAGTCTGGTTGGTTTCAGTTTAAAGGGGAGAGAAGAAGAAGAGAGATCAGTCTGGTTGGTTTCAGTTTAAAGGGGAGAGAAGAAGAAGAGGGATCAGTCTGGTTGGTTTCAGTTTAAAGGGGAGAGAAGAAGAAGAGGGATCAGTCTGGTTGGTTTCAGTTTAAAGGGGAGAGAAGAAGAAGAGGGATCAGTCTGGTTGGTTTCAGTTTAAAGGGGAGAGAAGAAGAAGAGAGATCAGTCTGGTTGGTTTCAGTTTAAAGGGGAGAGAAGAAGAAGAGAGATCAGTCTGGTTGGTTTCAGTTTAAAGGGGAGAGGAGGAGGAGGAGGGAGAGAGAACAGGTGAAGGATTGATTTGATGTAGGAGGGAGAGAGAACCTAGATGGGTCCATATCCAAGAGTTCAAACAAATGTCATTTTAGTGTTGGTTTAGGAAAAAACCCTGCACTTATACTCTGTGGCCTTCCAGGACTACAGTGACTACTGTACTACAGTGTCTGTCTGTCTGTCTGTCTGTCTGTCTGTCTGTCTGTCTGTCTGTCTGTCTGTCTGTCTGTCTGTCTGTCAATAGAGACCTAGAGCACCTCTTGAGTCTGTCTGTCTGTCTGTCTGTCTCTGTCGTGACAAATGTATCTTCCTGCATGAGTGGCTGCCAGACTGGCTGGCTATCTAGGACCCTGGCACCACCTTGGGGGTGTGTGTGTGTGCACGCACATTTCTCCTGGGCCTTGTCAAGCTGTGTGTGTGTGTGTGTGTGTGTGTGTGTGTGTGTGTGTGTGTGTGTGTGTATGCTACCCCTTGCCAAGCCTGCCAGGGTTCTTTCCATGGTCAGCCGTGCGTACCCTCTCTCTCCTCTCTTGGCCAGAAAAGAGCAGCCAGCTTCACAAGCCCCCCAAAACCTCCAGAGCAGAGAGCCAGAGAGGGGCCCCTGCCCTGACGCCAAGCCCACAGAGGAGGCCTCTGTCTCAGCCTTGCACTCATCCGTTCAGCCCCTCTCTCCCCGTGGCTGGTAGGTTCCACCAGTGAAAGGAGACATCTAAACACATGATTGTTCCTTCGCTTCTCTGTTCCATTTTGAAAAGAGTCTTGTTCTTTTCTTCATCCCAGAACCCCCTGCGCTCCATCTCTGTCTCCTTTTTCTCCTTCATGGTGACCTCTCTCTCTGCCCCTGCGCTCCATCTCTGTCTCCCTTTTCTCCTTCATGGTGACCTCTCTCTCTGCCCCTGTGATCAGAGGACTGTGTGGCTAAAGGGTGGCTATTTGAAGAATCTCAAATACATCTTAATTTGTTTAACACTTTTTTTGGTTTACTATGTGTTATTTCACTACTATTCTACAATTCTACAACTATTCTTTATTTTGACAATTTTTTTACTAAAACTATTGACCGGTAGTTAGGTAAGACAGGACTAACACTCTAGTATAGACCACCTATATATGACATGTGACTAGTTAGATAAGACAGGACTAACACTCTAGTATAGACCACCTATATAGGACATCTGACTAGTTAGATAAGACTAGTTAGATAAGACAGGACTAACACTCTAGTATAGACCACCTATATAGGACATCTGACTAGTTAGATAAGACTAGTTAGATAAGACAGGACTAACACTCTAGTATACACCACCTATATAGGACATCTGACTAGTTAGATAAAACAGGACTAACACTAGTATAGACTACACCTATATATGACATCTGACTAGTTAGATAAAACAGGACCAATACTCTAGTATAGACTACACCTATATAGGTCATCTGACTAGTTAGATAAGACAGGACTAACACTCTAGTATAGACTACACCTATATAGGTCATCTGACTAGTTAGATAAGACAGGACTAACACTCTAGTATAGACTCCACCTATATAGGTCATCTGACTAGTTAGATAAGACAGGACTAACACTCTAGTATACACCACCTATATATGACATCTGACTAGTTAGATAAGACAGGACTAACACTCTAGTATACACCACCTATATAGGACATCTGACTAGTTAGATAAAACAGGACTAACACTCTAGTATAGACTACACCTATATAGGTCATCTGACTAGTTAGATAAGACAGGACTAACACTCTAGTATAGACTACACCTATATAGGTCATCTGACTAGTTAGATAAGACAGGACTAACACTCTAGTATAGACTACACCTATATAGGTCATCTGACTAGTTAGATAAGACAGGACTAACACTCTAGTATAGACTACACCTATATAGGTCATCTGACTAGTTAGATAAGACAGGACTAACACTAGTATAGACTACACCTATATCTGACTAGTTAGATAAGACAGGACTAACACTCTAGTATAGACTACACCTATATAGGTCATCTGACTAGTTAGATAAGACAGGACTAACACTAGTATAGACTACACCTACATCTGACTAGTTAGATAAGACAGGACTAACACTCTAGTATAGACTACACCTATATAGGTCATCTGACTAGTTAGATAAGACAGGACTAACACTAGTATAGACTACACCTATATCTGACTAGTTAGATAAGACAGGACTAACACTAGTATAGACTACACCTATATCTGACTAGTTAGATAAGACAGGACTAACACTAGTATAGACTACACCTACATCTGACTAGTTAGATAAGACAGGACTAACACTCTAGTATAGACTACACCTATATAGGACATCTGACTAGTTAGATAAGACAGGACTAACACTCTAGTATAGACCACCTATATAGGACATCTGACTAGTTAGATAAGACAGGACTAACACTAGTATAGACTACACCTATATCTGACTAGTTAGATAAGACAGGACTAACACTCTAGTATAGACCACCTATATAGGTCATCTGACTAGTTAGATAAGACAGGACTAACACTCTAGTATAGACCACCTATATAGGACATCTGACTAGTTAGATAAGACAGGACTAACACTCTAGTATAGACTACACCTATATAGGTCATCTGACTAGTTAGATAAGACAGGACTAACACTAGTATAGACTACACCTATATCTGACTAGTTAGATAAGACAGGACTAACACTAGTATAGACTACACCTACATCTGACTAGTTAGATAAGACAGGACTAACACTAGTATAGTCTACACCTATATCTGACTAGTTAGATAAGACAGGACTAACACTCTAGTATAGACCACCTATATAGGTCATCTGACTAGTTAGATAAGACAGGACCAACACTCTAGTATAGACCACCTATATAGGACATCTGACTAGTTAGATAAGACAGGACTAACACTCTAGTATAGACTACACCTATATAGGTCATCTGACTAGTTAGATAAGACAGGACTAACACTCTAGTATAGACCACCTATATCTGACTAGTTAGATAAGACAGGACTAACACTCTAGTATAGACCACCTATATCTGACTAGTTAGATAAGACAGGACTAACACTCTAGTATAGACCACCTATATAGGACATCTGACTAGTTAGATAAGACAGGACTAACACTCTAGTATAGACCACCTATATCTGACTAGTTAGATAAGACAGGACTAACACTCTAGTATAGACTACACCTATATAGGACATATCACTGTGTTTTACAGGACAGATATATACACTAGATCGTGTCACACATTGTCCTGCACTGTTCTTTCACAACAAAGGCCTCCTCTTCTTCCGCTCTCCTCTTCTCTTCCTCTTCTTCCCCTCTTCTCTTCCTCTTCTCCCTCTCAATATCTCTTCTACCATTCTATCCTTTCATCCCCAATCTCCCCCAGATCTCCCATCCATCCCAAATCTCCCCCAGTTCTTCATTCTATCCTTCCATCCCCAATCTCCCCCAGATCTCCCATCCATCCCAAATCTCCCCCAGTTCTCCATTCTATCCTTCCATCCCCAATCTCCCCCAGTTCTCCATTCTATCCTTCCATCCCCAATCTCCCCAGATCTCCCATCCATCCCAATCTCCCCCAGTTCTCCATTCTATCCTTCCATCCCCAATCTCCCCCAGATCTCCCATCCATCCCAAATCTCCCCCAGTTCTCCATTCTATCCTTCCATCCCCCAGTTCTCCATTCCATCCTTCCATCCCCAATCTCCCCAGATCTCCCATCCATCCCAAATCTCCACCAGTTCTCCATTCTATCCTTCCATCCCCAATCTCCCCCAGATCTCCCATCCATCCCAATCTCCCCCAGTTCTCCATTCTATCCTTCCATCCCCAATCTCCCCCAGATCTCCCATCCATCCCAAATCTCCACCAGTTCTCCATTCTATCCTTCCATCCCCAATCTCCCCCAGATCTCCCATCCATCCCAATCTCCCCCAGTTCTCCATTCTATCCTTCCATCCCCAATCTCCCCAGTTCTCCATTCTATCCCCAATCTCCCCAGTTCTCCATTCTATCCCCAATCTCCCCAGTTCTCCATTCTATCATTCTATCCCCAATCTCCCCCAGTTCTCCATTCTATCCTTCCATCCCCAATCTTCTCCAGTTCTCCATTCTATCCTTCCATCCCCAATCTCCCCAGTTCTCCATTCTATCCCCAATCTCCCCAGTTCTCCATTCTATCACCAATCTCCCCCAGTTCTCCATTCTATCCTTCCATCCCCAATCTCCCCAGTTCTCCATTCCATCCTTCCATCCCCAATCTCCCCAGTTCTCCATTCTATCCCCAATCTCCCCAGTTCTCCATTCCATCCCCAATCTCCCCCAGTTCTCCATTCTATCCTTCCATCCCCCAGTTCTCCATTCTATCCTTCCATCCCCAATCTCCCCAGTTCTCCATTCTATCCTTCCATCCCCAATCTCCCCAGTTCTCCATCTATCCTTCCATCCCCAATCTCCTCAGTTCTCCATTCCATCCCCAATCTCCCCAGTTCTCAATTCTATCATTCCATCCCCCAGTTCTCCATTCTATCCTTCCATCCCCAATCTCCCCCAGTTCTCCATTCCATCCTTCCATCCCCAATCTCCCCAGTTCTCCATTCTATCCTTCTATCCCCAATCTCCCCAGTTCTCCATCTATCCTTCCATCCCCAATCTCCCCAGTTCTCCATTCTATCATTCCATCCCCCAGTTCTCCATTCTATCCTTCCATCCCCAATCTCCCCCAGTTCTCCATTCTATCCTTCCATCCCCAGTCTCCCCAGTTCTCCATTATATCCTTCCATCCCCAATCTCCCCAGTTCTCCATTCTATCCTTCCATCCCCAATCTCCCCAGTTCTCCATTCTATCCTTCCATCCCCAATCTCCCCAGTTCTCCATTCTATCCCCAATCTCCCCAGTTCTCCATTCTATCCTTCTATCCCCAATCTCCCCAGTTCTCCATTCTATCCTTCCATCCCCAATCTCCCCAGTTCTCCATTCTATCTTTTCTATTTTTGAATCACTGCCCCCATAGCTGGCTGTGGCTGAGCTGGCTAGATGCATTTTCTATAGTGTTAATCCTAGCCTCTGGATAGACAGACAAACACAATTTGTCATCTCCTCTCCTCCGTCTCCAAAACGTCTCGGGACAATACAGCAGCTCTATCTGGAGTGGCGGTCAGAGGTAGGTGTTCTCTGTCTTCTCCTCCCTATAACCCATTGCTGTATCCATGTCCGTCAGGGCAGAACCCAGAGGGGTGATATAGCAGTAGAACAGCCTGAAGAACACTGCTGATATTCCCAGGTATCCGATCAGGAGACATGGGGGTTTCTAGGAGAGGGAGATGGCCGTGTTGTTGTTTCTCTGTGTCGGGTATAAAAGGGGGGCTGGTGTACCGTCTGGGCCATGTGTATATGGGGGGGGACTGGTGAACCGTCTGGGCCATGTGTATATTGGGGGGGGGGGGCTGGTGAACCATCAGGGGTTCTATGTACCCTGGACGAGGACTTGGTTCTAACTTTCTAGGTCTTTTAAAATGAACTAATATTTGTCCTCTTAATGCCAAAAAGGTATTTCTAAAATCTAAAAATATTTGTCTCACACACTTACCTTCTCTCTTATCTCTCTCTTTCTCTTTGTCTTTCTCTCTCTCTCTCTCTCTCACTCACACACCTACGTATTCTCACACACACACACACGTACACACACACACACACACACACACACCATTATTAGCAGAGCGGTGGCAGTCGGGCTGTGAGTGGGGATTGCTGTCATTCCTCCCTATTGTCCTCCTCTAACAAACAAACCATTTCCATGGAACTGGAGAGATGTAGCTCATTAGCTTCTGCTGCTTGTTCTGCTCACGGCTCAACGATCAGGGGTGGGGCTTCTCTCCATCACCATCCCTTAACACTGTGGAACACAGATTAACAACCAATCAGAGAGGACAAATATGATGGAAATATAGCTTTGGTTAGTAATGGGTTAGGCTATTCCCTTGTGTGTGTGTCTGTCTGTCTGTCTGTCTGTCTGTCTGTCTGTCTGTCTGTCTGTCTGTCTGTCTGTCTGTCTGTCTCTGTGTGTGTGTGTGTGTGTGTCTCTGTGTGTCTGTGTCTGTGATCCTCATCAGTAAAGTGGCTGTCAGTTGAAATCATCAGGACCTCTTTTCCTGCAGGTTGTGTTGGTTATTACAGGTGTGTGTGTGTGTGTGTGTGTGTGTGTGTGTGTGTGTGTGTGTGTGTGTGTGTGTGTGTGTGTGTGTGTGTGTGTGTGTGTGTGTGTGTGTGTGTGTGTGTGTGTGTGTGTGTGTGTGTGTGTGTGTGTGTGTGGTTAAAGACGTGATCCAACAGTTCCACTGAGAGTTTTATCAACATGTCTGAAGGACATGAAGACACTCCTGGAACCACCTGTGTGTTCCTGTGTCTGTCTGTCTGTCTGCATGTCTGTCTGCGTGTCTGTCTGCGTTTCTGCATGTCTGTCTGCGTGTCTTCATGTTTTGTCTGTCTGTCTGTCTGTTTGCCTGTCTGCCTGTCTGTCTGTCTGCGTGTCTGTCGCTGTCTGTCTGTCGCTGTCTGTCTCTCTGTCTGCCTGTCTGTCTGTCTGTCTGTCTGTCTGTCTGTCTGTCTGTCTGTCTGTTGTGTTACTATCTAGCAGCAGATCAGATTGGTTGGGGCTGTAAATGGCGTTTCTGTCATTACTAAGATGGCAGCTGCTCAATACTGTATCTGTGGAGCAGCACCATGGAGTGTGTGTGTGTGTGTGTGTGTGTGTGTGTGTGTGTGTGTGTGTGTGTGTGTGTGTGTGTGTGTGTGTGTGACTGTGTGTGACTGTATGTGTGTGTGACTGTATGTGTGTGTGACTGTGTGTGTGTGACTGTGTGTGTGTGTGTGTGTGTGTGACTGTGTGTGTGTGTGTGTGACTGTGTGTGTGTGACTGTGTGTGTGTGACTGTGTGTGTGTGACTGTGTGTGTGTGTGTGCATTAGGTTTCCTCTTTCATATCAGAACTGTACACGAGATGGTGTGTGTGTTTTGTTGTGTTAAGATGGTGTGTATGTTTTGGTGTGTGTGTGTGTGTTAAGATGGTGTGTGTGTGTGTTTTGGTGTGTGTTAAGATGGTGTGTGTGTGTGTTTTGGTGTGTGTTAAGATGGTGTGTGTGTTTTGGTGTGTGTTAAGATGTGTGTGTGTGTTTTGGTGTGTGTTAAGATGGTGTGTGTGTTTTGGTGTGTGTTAAGATGGTGTGTGTGTTTTGGTGTGTTAAGATGGTGTGTGTTTTGGTGTGTGTTAAGATGGTGTGTGTGTTTTGGTGTGTTAAGATGGTGTGTGTGTGTTGGTGTGTTAAGATGGTGTGTGTGTTTTGGTGTGTGTTAAGATGATGTGTGTGTTTTGGTGTGTGTTAAGATGGTGTTTTGTGTGTTTTGGTGTGTGTTTTGGTGTGTGTATGTGTTAAGATGGTGTGTGTGTTTTGGTGTGTGTTAAGATGGTGTGTGTGTTTTGGTGTGTGTTAAGATGGTGTGTGTGTTTTTGGTGTGTGTGTTTTGGTGTGTGTTAAGATGTTAAGATGGTGTGTGTTTTGGTGTGTTAAGATGGTGTGTGTGTTTTGTGTGTGTTAAGATGGTGTGTGTGTTTTGGTGTGTGTTAAGATGGTGTGTGTGTTTTGGTGTGTTAAGATGGTGTGTGTGTTTTGGTGTGTTTTGGTGTGTGTTAAGATGGTGTGTGTGTTTTGTGTGTGTTAAGATGGTGTGTGTGTTTTGGTGTGTGTTAAGATGGTGTGTGTGTGTTTTGGTGTGTTAAGATGGTGTGTGTGTTTTGGTGTGTGTTAAGATGGTGTGTGTGTTTTGGTGTGTTAAGATGGTGTGTGTGTTTTGGTGTGTGTTAAGTTGTGTGTGTGTGTGTGTGTTTTGGTGTGTGTTAAGATGGTGTGTGTGTTTTGGTGTGTTAAGATGGTGTGTGTGTTTTGGTGTGTGTTAAGATGGTGTGTGTGTGTTTTGTGTGTTAAGATGGTGTGTGTGTTTTGGTGTGTGTTAAGATGGTGTGTGTGTTTTGGTGTGTTAAGATGGTGTGTGTGTTTTGGTGTGTGTTAAGATGGTGTGTGTGTTTTGGTGTGTGTTAAGATGGTGTGTGTGTTTTTGTGTTTTGGTGTGTGTGTTTTGGTGTGTGTTAAGATGGTGTGTGTGTTTTGGTGTGTTAAGATGGTGTGTGTGTTTTGGTGTGTTAAGATGTGTGTGTTTTGTGTGTTTTGGTGTGTGTTGTTGTGGTGTGTGTGTTTGTGTTTTGTGTGTTAAGATGGTGTGTGTGTTTTGGTGTGTTAAGATGGTGTGTGTGTTTTGGTGTGTGTTAAGATGGTGTGTGTGTTTTGTGTGTGTTAAGATGGTGTGTGTGTTTTGGTGTGTGTTAAGATGGTGTGTGTGTGTTTTGGTGTGTTAAGTGTGTGTGTTTTGGTGTGTGTTAAGATGGTGTGTGTGTTTTGTGTGTGTTAAGATGGTGTGTGTGTTTTGTGTGTTTGGTTTTGGTGTGTTAAGATGGTGTTGTGTTTTGGTGTGTTAAGATGGTGTGTGTGTTTTGGTGTGTGTTAAGATGGTGTGTGTGTTTTGGTGTGTTAAGATGGTGTGTGTGTTTTGGTGTGTGTTAAGATGGTGTTAAGATGTGTGTGTTTTTGGTGTGTTAAGATGGTGTGTGTTTTTGGTGTGTGTTAAGATGGTGTGTGTGTTTTGGTGTGTGTTAAGATGGTG
>NW_024609756.1:170000-192500 GCF_018296145.1 Oncorhynchus tshawytscha
GGAAGGAACAGACGACCCACGTGACTGGGCAGCATAGGGGAGGAACAGACGACGACCCACGTGACTGGGCAGCATAGGGAAGGAGCAGACGACCCACGTGACTGGACAGCATAGGGAAGGAGCAGACGACCCACGTGACTGGGCAGCATAGGGAAGGAGCAGACGACCCACGTGACTGGGCAGCATAGGGAAGGAACAGACAACGACCCACGTGACTGGGCAGCATAGGGAAGGAACAGACGACCCACGTGACTGGGCAGCATAGGGAAGGAACAGACAGCGACCCACGTGACTGGGCAGCATAGGGGAGGAGCAGACGAACCACGTGACTGGGCAGCATAGGGAAGGAACAGACAGCGACCCATGTGACTGGGCAGCACAGGGAAGGAACAGACGACCCACGTGACTGGGCAGCATAGGGGAGGAACAGACGACGACCCACGTGACTGGGCAGCATAGGGAAGGAGCAGACGACCCACGTGACTGGACAGCATAGGGAAGGAGCAGACGACGACCCACGTGACTGGGCAGCGCAGGGAAGGAACAGACGACCCACGTGACTGGGCAGCATAGGGAAGGAACAGACGACCCACGTGACTGGGCAGCATAGGGAAGGAACAGACAACGACCCACGTGACTGGGCAGCATAGGGAAGGAACAGACGACCCACGTGACTGGGCAGCATAGGGAAGGAACAGACGACCCACGTGACTGGGCAGCATAGGGAAGGAACAGACGACCCACGTGACTGGGCAGCATAGGGAAGGAACAAACGACAACCCACGTGACTGGGCAGCATAGGGAAGGAACAGACAGCGACCCACGTGACTGGGCAGCACAGGGAAGGAACAGACGACCCACGTGACTGGGCAGCATAGGGGAGGAACAGACGACGACCCACGTGACTGGGCAGCATAGGGAAGGAGCAGACGACCCACGTGACTGGACAGCATAGGGAAGGAGCAGACGACCCACGTGACTGGGCAGCATAGGGAAGGAACAGACGACCCCGTGACTGGGCAGCATAGGGAAGGAACAGACAACGACCCACGTGACTGGGCAGCATAGGGAAGGAACAGACGACCCACGTGACTGGGCAGCATAGGGAAGGAACAGACAGCGACCCACGTGACTGGGCAGCATAGGGGAGGAGCAGACGACCCACGTGACTGGGCAGCATAGGGAAGGAACAGACAACGACCCACGTGACTGGGCAGCATAGGGAAGGAACAGACGACCCACGTGACTGGGCAGCATAGGGAAGGAACAGACAACGACCCACGTGACTGGGCAGCATAGGGAAGGAACAGACAGCGACCCACGTGACTGGGCAGCATAGGGAAGGAACAGACAGCGACCCACGTGACTGGGCAGCATAGGGGAGGAGCAGACAACCCACGTGACTGGGCAGCATAGGGAAGGAACAGACGACCCACGTGACTGGGCAGCATAGGGAAGGAACAGACGACCCACGTGACTGGGCAGCATAGGGAAGGAACAGACAACGACCCACGTGACTGGGCAGCATAGGGAAGGAACAGACGACCCACGTGACTGGGCAGCATAGGGAAGGAACAGACGACCCACGTGACTGGGCAGCATAGGGAAGGAACAGATGACCCACGTGACTGGGCAGCATAGGGAAGGAACAGACGACCCACGTGACTGGGCAGCATAGGGAAGGAACAGACGACCCACGTGACTGGGCAGCGCAGAGAAGGAACAGACAGCGACCCACGTGACTGGGCAGCGCAGGGAATGAACAGACGACCCACGTGACTGGGCAGCATAGGGAAGGAACAGACAACGACCCACGTGACTGGGCAGCATAGGGGAGGAGCAGACAACGACCCACGTGACTGGGCAGCGCAGGGAAGGAACAGACGACCCACGTGACTGGGCAGCATAGGGGAGGAGCAGACGACCCACGTGACTGGGCAGCATAGGGAAGGAACAGACAACGACCCACGTGACTGGGCAGCATAGGGAAGGAACAGACAGCGACCCACATGACTGGGCAGCATAGGGGAGGAGCAGACGACCCACGTGACTGGGCAGCATAGGGAAGGAACAGACGACCCACGTGACTGGGCAGCATAGGGAAGGAACAGACAACGACCCACGTGACTGGGCAGCATAGGGAAGGAACAGACAGCGACCCACATGACTGGGCAGCATAGGGAAGGAACAGACAGCGACCCACATGACTGGGCAGCATAGGGGAGGAGCAGACGACCCACGTGACTGGGCAGCATAGGGAAGGAACAGACAACGACCCACGTGACTGGGCAGCATAGGGAAGGAACAGACAGCGACCCACATGACTGGGCAGCATAGGGAGGAGCAGACGACCCACGTGACTGGGCAGCATAGGGAAGGAACAGACGACCCACGTGACTGGGCAGCATAGGGAAGGAGCTTTATTATCATGCTGCTTTAAAAATATTATGTCACTTTCTCACAGCGTCAAGGGACAGCAGAATTATTATCTCTGTCTTCTCTGTCTCTCTCATAACTATTCATCAGAGAGAGAGAGAGAATAAGGAGAGGATGAAGAAAAGAGAGAGAGAGAGAACAAGATACATAATAAAGAGAGTGTGAGGAAAACAGACTAAGGAAGAGAAGGAGAGAGAGGGGAGATGAGTGAGACAGGAGGAGAGAGGAGACTAGTGAAACAGGAGGAGAGGAGATGAGTGAGACAGGAGAGAGAGGAGATGAGAGAGACAGGAGGAGAGAGGAGACTAGTGAAACAGGAGGAGAGGAGATGAGTGAGACAGGAGAGAGAGGAGATGAGTGAGACAGGAGGAAGAGAGGAGACTAGTGAAACAGGAGGAGAGGAGATGAGTGAGACAGGAGAGAGAGGAGATGAGTGAGACAGGAGAGAGAGGAGATGAGTGAGACAGGAGAGAGAGGAGATGAGTGAGACAGGAGGAGAGAGGAGACTAGTGAAACAGGAGGAGAGGAGATGAGTGAGACAGGAGAGAGAGGAGATGAGTGAGACAGGAGGAAGAGAGGAGATGAGTGAGACAGGAGAGAGAGGAGTGAGACAGGAGAGAGAGGAGTGAGACAGAGAGAGAGGAGAGGAGTGAGACAGGAGAGAGAGGAGATGAGTGAGACAGGAGAGAGAGACAGGAGAGAGAGGAGTGAGACAGGAGAGAGAGGAGAGGAGTGAGACAGGAGAGAGAGGAGAGGAGTGAGACAGGAGGAAGAGAGGAGAGGAGTGAGACAGGAGAGAGAGGAGAGGAGTGAGACAGGAGAGAGAGGAGATGAGTGAGATAGGAGGAGAGAGGAGACTAGTGAAACAGGAGGAGAGGAGACGAGTGAGACAGGAGAGAGAGGAGAGGAGTGAGACAGGAGGAAGAGAGAGATGAGTGAGACAGGAGAGAGAGGAGAGGAGTGAGACAGGAGAGAGAGGAGATGAGTGAGACAGGAGAGAGAGGAGAGGAGTGAGACAGGAGAGAGAGGAGATGAGTGAGACAGGAGAGAGAGGAGAGGAGTGAGACAGGAGAGAGAGGAGATGAGTGAGACAGGGAGAGAGAGGAGAGGAGTGAGACAGGAGAGAGAGGAGATGAGTGAGACAGGAGAGAGAGGAGAGGAGTGAGACAGGAGAGAGGAGATGAGTGAGACAGAGAGAGAGGAGAGGAGTGAGACAGGAGAGAGAGGAGATGAGTGAGACAGGAGAGAGAGGAGACTAGTGAGACAGGAGAGAGAGGAGATGAGTGAGACAGGAGAGAGAGGAGATGAGTGAGACAGGAGAGAGAGACAGGAGAGAGAGGAGTGAGACAGGAGGAAGAGAGGAGATGAGTGAGACAGGAGAGAGAGACAGGAGAGAGAGGAGATGAGTGAGACAGGAGAGAGAGGAGATGAGTGAGACAGGAGAGAGAGACAGGAGAGAGAGGAGTGAGACAGGAGGAAGAGAGGAGATGAGTGAGACAGGAGAGAGAGACAGGAGAGAGAGGAGTGAGACAGGAGGAAGAGAGGAGATGAGTGAGACAGAGAGAGAGAGAGGAGTGAGACAGGAGAGAGAGGAGTGAGACAGGAGAGAGAGGAGAGGAGTGAGACAGGAGAGAGAGGAGATGAGTGAGACATGAGAGAGAGACAGGAGAGAGAGGAGTGAGACAGGAGAGAGAGGAGTGAGACAGGAGAGAGAGGAGAGGAGTGAGACAGGAGAGAGAGGAGAGGAGTGAGACAGGAGGAAGAGAGGAGAGAAGTGAGACAGGAGAGAGAGGAGAGGAGTGAGACAGGAGAGAGAGGAGATGAGTGAGACAGGAGAGAGAGGAGATGAGTGAGACAGGGAGAGAGGAGATGACTGAGACAGGAGAGAGAGGAGATGACTGAGACAGGAGAGAGAGGAGATGAGTGAGACAGGAGAGAGAGGAGATGACTGAGACAGGAGAGAGAGGAGATGAGTGAGACAGGAGAGAGAGGAGATGACTGAGACAGGAGAGAGAGGAGTGAGACAGGAGAGAGAGGAGTGAGACAGGAGAGAGAGGAGAGGAGTGAGACAGGAGAGAGAGGAGTGAGACAGGGAGAGAGAGGAGTGAGACAGGAGAGAGAGGAGTGAGACAGGGAGAGAGGAGAGGAGTGAGACAGGAGAGAGAGGAGAGGAGTGAGACAGGAGAGAGAGGAGATGACTGAGACAGGAGAGAGAGGAGATGAGTGAGACAGGAGAGAGAGGAGATGACTGAGACAGGAGAGAGACAGGAGAGAGAGGAGTGAGACAGGAGAGAGAGGAGATGACTGAGACAGGAGAGAGACAGGAGAGAGAGGAGTGAGACAGGAGAGAGAGGAGATGACTGAGACAGGAGAGAGAGGAGATGACTGAGACAGGAGAGAGAGGAGATGAGTGAGACAGGAGAGAGAGGAGATGACTGAGACAGGAGAGAGAGACAGAGAGAGAGGAGATGACTGAGACAGGAGAGAGAGGAGATGAGTGAGACAGGAGAGAGAGACAGGAGAGAGAGGAGATGACTGAGACAGGAGAGAGAGGAGATGAGTGAGACAGGAGAGAGAGGAGATGACTGAGACAGGAGAGAGAGGAGATGAGTGAGACAGGAGAGAGAGGAGATGACTGAGACAGAGAGAGAGGAGATGACTGAGACAGGAGAGAGAGGAGATGAGTGAGACAGGAGAGAGAGACAGGAGAGAGAGGAGTGAGACAGGGAGAGAGAGACAGGAGAGAGAGGAGTGAGACAGGAGAGAGAGGAGTGAGACAGGAGAGAGAGGAGTGAGACAGGAGAGAGAGGAGTGAGACAGGAGAGAGAGGAGTGAGACAGGAGAGAGAGGAGATGACTGAGACAGGAGGAAGAGGAGGGAGGAAGATGCAGTTTGGTTTATTTGCTCTTTCTGGCTAATTGTGGATCTCATTAAAAATGGTGTCAGGGAGGAGGAGGAGAGGAAAGGGGGAGGAGAGGAGGAGAAGAGCAGCGCTGTGGGCCTGATGCACAAGGCCTGCCGTGCAGAACGCCTAATCCTAGCCCCGCTCCCTCCTCTCTCCTCCATCATTCCCTCCACCACTCAGGGTCCTGTTAATTCAGACCTGGGCTGAGGGAGGGAGGCTGCCCCTTCCACCGCCTGCCTGCAAACTTTCCAAACTCCATCACCATAGCCTCCTTTAATTAGCTAGCGTTAACCAGCCACCCGCGCTCCACGCTCGCTCGCACGCGCTCTCGCCACACATCACAGAAACCAAATTAAAAACTGAAAGTGCTCTCCCTCTCTTTTTCCTTGAGTCTTTCTCTCTCTCGCTTCTCTCTCTCTTTCGCCCGTTATTTTTCGCTCTCTCCCCCTTTTTCCTGTTACTCTCTCTTCCTCCCTCTGTTTCTGCCTCTCTCTCTCTCTGTCCTTCTCTCCCTCCCCTCTCTCTCCTTCTCTCCCTCCCCTCTCTCTGTCCTTCTCTCCCTCCCCTCTCTCTCCTTCTCTCCCTCCCCTCTCTCTCCTTCTCTCCCTCCCCTCTCTGTCCTTCTCTCCCTCCCCTCTCTCTCCTTCTCTCCCTCCCCTCTCTCTCCTTCTCTCCCTCCCCTCTCTCTCCTTCTCTCCCTCCCCCTCTCTCTCCTTCTCTCCCTCCCCTCTCTCTCCTTCTCTCCCTCCCCTCTCTCTCCTTCTCTCCCTCCCCCTCTGTCCTTCTCTCTCTCCTTCTCTCCCTCCCCTCTCTCTCCTTCTCTCCCTCCCCCTCTCTCCTTCTCTCCCTCCCCTCTCTCTCCTTCCCTCTCTCTCCTCTCTCTCCTTCTCTCCCTCCCCTCTCTTTCCTTCTCTCCCTCCCCTCTCTGTCCTTCTCTCCCTCCCCTCTCTGTCCTTCTCTCCCTCCCTCTCTCTCCTTCTCTCCCTCCCCTCTCTCTCCTTCCCTCTCTCTCCTCTCTCTCCTTCCCTCCCTCCCCTCTCTCTCCTTCCCTCCCTCCCCTCTCTCTCCTTCCCTCCCTCCCCTCTCTCTCCTTCTCTCCCTCCCCTCTCTCTCCTTCTCTCCCTCCCTCTCTCTCCTTCTCTCCCTCCCCTCTCTCTCCTTCCCTCTCTCTCCTCTCTCTCCTTCTCTCCCTCTCCCTCCCTCTCTCTCCTTCTCTCCCTCCCTCTCTGTCCTTCTCTCCCTCCCCTCTCTCTCCTTCTCTCCCTCCCCTCTCTCTCCTTCTCTCCCTCTCCCCTCTCCTCTTCTCTCCCTCCCCTCTCTCTCCTTCTCTCCCTCCCCCTCTCTCTCCTTCCCTCCTCTCTCCTCTCTCTCCTTCTCTCCCTCCCCTCTCTCTCCTTCTCTCCCTCCCCCCTCTCTCTCCTTCTCTCCCTCCCCTCTCTCTCCTTCCCTCTCTCCCCTCTCTCTCCTTCTCTCCCTCCCCTCTCTCTCCTTCCCTCTCTCTCCTCTCTCTCCTTCTCTCCCTCCCCTCTCTCTCCTTCTCTCCCTCCCCTCTCTGTCCTTCTCTCCCTCCCCTCTCTCTCCTTCTCTCCCTCCCCTCTCTCTCCTTCTCTCCCTCCCCTCTCTCTCCTTCCCTCTCTCTCCTTCTCTCCCTCCCCTCTCTCTCCTTCCCTCTCTCTCCTCCTACCACTAAGTGTCAGAGAACGGGTGGGAGGGAAGGAGACTCTCCATGTCAAACATCTGCAGCAGTTGTTGTGTTTTTGGTTTCTTTTGAGTCCATTTATTCCTACAGCAGGATTGACCTTTTCTGTTTCATATTGTTTTTATTGTTTGTGTTGGTTTAGTTTTGTCCCGTCGGGAGGCTTAATGGAATATGTGTTTTTGTTTGGTTTTGTTCTTTATCTGTAGCTGTTGTCACGGCAGCGATGCCTGAACAGAGCTGTGAATTATCTGGTGATGGTGATGGCTCTGCTTCAGTTAGTCTGTAGAGACACACAGACAGGTACACAGACAGGTAGACACACAGACCGGTACACAGACAGACACACTAAAGTGGGGCCTGCTGTGTTTTCACAACACATTAACATGTCCTTACCTTCTCTAGGGAACCAGCATGGCTTCACAACACATTAACATGTCCTTACCTTCTCTAGGGAACCAGCATGGCTTCACATAATCATTAACATGCACTAACATAGACATACTTCTTTCTTTGCCTCTCTCTCCTTCCATCTTTCTTTCTCTCTTTCCCTCTCTCTCTCCTTCCATCTTTCTTTTTCTCTTTCTTTCCCTCTCTCTCTCCTTCCATCTTTCTTTCTCTCTTTCTTTCCCTCTCTCTCTCCTTCCATTTTCTTTGTCTCTCTCTTTGCCTCTCTCTCCTTCCATCTTTCTTTCTCTCTTTCCCTCTCTCTCTCCTTCCATCTTTCTTTCTCTCTTTCCCTCTCTCTCTCCTTCCATCTTTCTTTTTCTCTTTCTTTGCCTCTCTCTCCTTCCATCTTTCTCTCTTTCTTTCCCTCTCTCTCGATCTTTCTCTCTCGCTCCATCTTTCTCTCTCTCTCTCTCTGTCTCTCTCTCTCTCTGTCTCCCTCTCTGTCTCTCTCTCTGTCTCTCTCTCTCTCTGTCTCCCTCTCTGTCTCTCTCTCTGTTTCTCTCTCTGTCTCTCTCTGTTTCTCTCTCTCTCTCTGTCTCCCTCTCTGTCTCTCTCTCTGTTTCTCTCTCTGTCTCTCTCTGTTTCTCTCTGTCTCTCTCTGTCTCCCTCTCTGTCTCTCTCTCTGTCTCTCTCTCTCTGTCTCTCTCTCTGTCTCTCTCTGTCTCTCTCTCTGTCTCTCTCTGTCTCTCTCTCTGTTTCTCTCTCTGTCTCCCTCTCTGTCTCTCTCTCTGTCTCTCTCTGTCTCTCTCTCTGTCTCTCTTTCTGTCTCTCTCTCTGTCTCTCTCTGTTTCTCATCTGTAGATGTGTTGGATGGAGATGCAGGTGATGATAATGGGGGTGAGGAGGAGGAGGGGAGAGATGAGGAAGATCACCATGATGAAACTGTGACAGAGGCTACTGCGGTAGATACTAACCCTCCTGAGGCCCCTCCGACCTCCTCCACCATCCAGGGGCATCAGGAGTCTACTAACCCCAGCTCTGAGCTAACCTTTCTGGGTAAAGGGACCACCACTAACTGGCTGTGTGCTGGTGCTTCTGCTTGTTCGTTTGCTCTCTCTGTTTTGTCGGTCTGTAACTCACCCCTCATGTGCACGACTCCACTTTCCCCTTTGACCTCTGCTTCTCATTGGCTTGAGTCATGACTAGCTGGGATCCCATTGGCCTGTAGCAGATTCTAAAGTTCTGAGACTGGCTTTGTTTGTTTTTCTATTCCTGTACAATTTTATTAAAACTAGTAATTAAAAAACAACTGCAAAAAGTTCTCCCTAGACAATAAAAAAAAAATCATATCTTGAGAAAAGCATTTGTGAAATGTTTTCAGAGGTAAGTTAATTACTTGTTTTCCCAGCGTTTTGCGTCCCTGTTCTGCCAATAGGAGATAGGCAGTGAAGGGTTAAAGAAAGGAAGAAAGGAAGGAGAACATAAAAACAGTGTGTCTTTGAAGCAGCAGTATCTCCGCTATTTGTTTTTCTGTGGGTTTTGTCGTTTTCCTCACGACTAGTTTAATTTCACTAGTTTTCTGGTGATGAAGACCTTTGTCACAGAGACGGTCCTTATGAAGGGAGAGGTTGTTGTGATGCTTCGCTCTACAGCTGCGTTGCAAATGGCTCCGTCCCCTAAGTAGTGCAGAGCACAAAGACCCAGGGCTGTGGTCAAAACTACCTAGAACCAGTGCACTACCTAGGGAATAGGGTGCCATGTGGGACAGACACTACTTGTTGATAAACCGCCTGTTTCAAGAGGTGCCAGATAAAACATCCTCGACAGGACACTCTACTGAGCACTTCACCTAAACAGCACTTCATAATAGGCTTCCCTGATATATCTTCTACCCCAATATACAGTGCCTTGCGAAAGTATTCGGCCCCCTTGAACTTTGCGACCTTTTGCCACATTTCAGGCTTCAAACATAAAGATATAAAACTGTATTTTTTTGTGAAGAATCAACAACAAGTGGGACACAATCATGAAGTGGAACGACATTTATTGGATATTTCAAACTTTTTTAACAAATCAAAAACTGAAAAATTGGGCGTGCAAAATTATTCAGCCCCTTTACTTTCAGTGCAGCAAACTCTCTCCAGAAGTTCAATGAGGATCTCTGAATGATCCAATGTTGACCTAAATGACTAATGATGATAAATACAATCCACCTGTGTGTAATCAAGTCTCCGTATAAATGCACCTGCACTGTGATAGTCTCAGAGGTCCGTTAAAAGCGCAGAGAGCATCATGAAGAACAAGGAACACACCAGGCAGGTCGAGATACTGTTGTGAAGAAGTTTAAAGCCGGATTTGGATACAAAAAGATTTCCCAAGCTTTAAACATCCCAAGGAGCACTGTGCAAGCGATAATATTGAAATGGAAGGAGTATCAGACCACTGCAAATCTACCAAGACCTGGCCGTCCCTCTAAACTTTCAGCTCATACAAGGAAGACTGACCAGAGATGCAGCCAAGAGGCCCATGATCACTCTGGATGAACTGCAGAGATCTACAGCTGAGGTGGGAGACTCTGTCCATAGGACAACAATCAGTCGTATATTGCACAAATCTGGCCTTTATGGAAGCTTGGCAAGAAGAAAGCCATTTCTTAAAGATATCCATAAAAAGTGTTGTTTAAAGTTTGCCACAAGCCACCTGGGAGACACACCAAACATGTGGAAGAAGGTGCTCTGGTCAGATGAAACCAAAATTGAACTTTTTGGCAACAATGCAAAACGTTATGTTTGGCGTAAAAGCAACACAGCTCATCACCCTGAACACACCATCCCCACTGTCAAACATGGTGGTGGCAGCATCATGGTTTGGGCCTGCTTTTCTTCAGCAGGGACAGGGAAGATTGTTAAAATTGATGGGAAGATGGATGGAGCCAAATACAGGACCATTCTGGAAGAAAACCTGATGGAGTCTGCAAAGACCTGAGACTGGGACGGAGATTTGTCTTCCAACAAGACAATGATCCAAAACATAAAGCAAAATCTACAATGGAATGGTTCAAAAATAAACATATCCAGGTGTTAGAATGGCCAAGGCAAAGTCAGACCTGAATCCAATCGAGAATCTGTGGAAAGAACTGAAAACTGCTGTTCACAAATGCTCTCCATCCAACCTCACTGAGCTCGAGCTGTTTTGCAAGGAGGAATGGGAAAAAATGTCAGTCTCTCGATGTGCAAAACTGATAGAGACATACCCCAAGCGACTTACAGCTGTAATCGCAGCAAAGGTGGCGCTACAAAGTATTAACTTAAGGGGGCTGAATAATTTTGCACGCCCAATTTTTCAGTTTTTGATTTGTTAAAAAAGTTTGAAATATCCAATAAATGTCGTTCCACTTCATGATTGTGTCCCACTTGTTGTTGATTCTTCACAAAAAAAATAAGTTTTATATCTTTATGTTTGAAGCCTGAAATGTGGCAAAAGGTCGCAAAGTTCAAGGGGGCTAGGCTAATAATACTTTATCTGCTAATATAAGGCACTGTATATCTGCTACCCCATATATATATCTGCTACCCTAATATATATCTGCTACCCTTATATATATCTGCTAGACTAATATATATCTGCTACCCGAATATATATCTTCTACCCTAATATATATCTGGTAGACTAATATATATCTGCTACCCTAATAAATATCTGCTACCCCAATATATATCTGCTACCCTAATATATATATGGTAGACTAATATATATCTGCTACGCTAATATATAACTGCTACCCTAATATATATCTGGTAGACTAACATATATCTGGTAGACTAATATATATCTGGTACCCTAATATATATCTGGTAGACTGATATATATCTGGTAGACTAATATATATCTGTAGACTAATATATATCTGGTAGACTAATATATATCTGGTAGAGTAATATATATATCTGCTACCTAATATATATAGACTACCCTAATATATATCTGCTACCCTAATATATATCTGTAGTAGACTAATATATATCTGGTAGACTAATATATATCTGGTAGACTATTATATATCTGGTAGACTAACATATATCTGGTAGACTAATATATATCTGGTAGACTAATATATATCTGGTAGACTAATATATATCTGGTAGACTAACATATATCTGGTAGACTAACATATATCTGGTAGACTAACATATATCTGGTAGACTAACATATATCTGGTAGACTAATATATATCTGGTAGACTAACATATATCTGGTAGACTAAAATACACTGCTCAAAAAAATAAAGGGAACACTAAAATAACACATCCTAGATCTGAATGAATGAAATATTCTTATTAAATACATTTTACTTTACATAGTTGAATGTGCTGACAACAAAATCACAGAAATGATCAATGGAAATCAAATGTATCAACCCATGGAGGTCTGGATTTGGAGTCACACTCAAAATTAAAGTGGAAAACCACACTACAGTCTGATCCAACTTTGATGTCATGTCCTTAAAACAAGTAAAAATGAGGCTCGGTAGTGTGTGTTGCCTCCAGGTGCCTGTATGACCTCCCTACAACACCTGGGCATGCTCCTGATGAGGTGGCGGATGGTCTCCTGAGGGATCTCCTCCCAGACCTGGACTAAAGCATCCGCCAACTCCTGGACAGTCTGTGGTGCAAAGTGGCGTTGGTGGATGGAGCGAGACATGATGTCTCAGATGTGCTCAATTGGATTCAGGTCTGGGGAACGGGCGGGCCAGTCCATAGCATCAATGCCTTCCTCTTGCAGGAACTGCTGACACACTCCAGCCACATGAGGTCTAGCATTGTCTTGCATTAGGAGGAACCCAGGGCCAACCGCACGAGCATATGGTCTCACAAGGGGTCTGAGGATCTCATCTCGGTACCTAATGGCAGTCAGGCTACCTCTGGCGAGCACATGGAGGGCTGTGCGGCCCCCCAAAGAAATGCCACCCCACACCATGACTGACCCACCGCCAAACCGGTCATGCTGGAGGATGTTGCAGGCAGCAGAACGTTCTCCACGGCGTCTCCAGACCCTGTCACGTCTGTCACATGTGCTCAGTGTGAACCTGCTTTCATCTGTGAAGAGCACAGGGCGCCAGTGGCGAATTTGCCAATCTTGGTGTTCTTTGGCAAATGCCAAACGTCCTGCACGGTGTTGGGCTGTAAGCACAACCCCCACCTGTGGACGTCGGGCCCTCATACCACCCTCATGGAGTCTGTTACTGACCGTTTGAGCAGACACATGCACATTTGTGGCCTGCCTGAGGTCATTTTGCAGGGCTCTGGCAGTGCTCCTCCTTGCACAAAGGTGGAGGTAGCGGTCCTGCTGCTGGGTTGTTGCCCTCCTCCACGTCTCCTGACGTACTGGCCTGTCTCCTGGTAGCACCTCCATGCTCTGGACACTACGCTGACAGACACAGCAAACCTTCTTGCCACAGCTCGCATTGATATGCCATCCTGGATGAGCTGCACTACCTGAGCCACTTGTGTGGGTTGTAGACTCCGTCTCATGCTACCACTAGAGTGAAAGCACCGCCAGCATTCAAAAGTGACCAAAACATCAGCCAGGAAGCATAGGAACTGAGAAGTGGTCTGTGGTTATCACCTGCAGAACCACTCCTTTATTGGGGGTGTCTTGCTAATTGCCTATAATTTCCACCTGTTGTCTATTCCATTTGCACAACAGCATGTGAAATTTATTGTCAATCAGTGTTGCTTCCTAAGTGGACAGTTTGATTTCACAGAAGTGTGATTGACTTGGACTTACATTGTGTTGTTTAAGTGTTCCCTTTATTTTTTTGAGCAGTGTATATACACACACACTGACCATCACTAATATATACACACACACTGACCATCACTAATATATACACACACACTGACCATCACTAAAATATACACACACACTGACCATCACTAATATATACACACACACTGACCATCACTAAAATATACACACACACTGACCATCACTAATATATACACACACACTGACCATCACTAATATATACACACACACTGACCATCACTAATATATACACACACACTGACCCTCACTAAAATATACACACACACTGACCATCACTAAAATATACACACACACTGACCATCACTAAAATATACACACACACTGACCCTCACTAAAATATACACACACACTGACCCTCACTAAAATATACACACACACTGACCCTCACTAAAATATACACACACACTGACCATCACTAAAATATACACACACACTGACCCTCACTAAAATATACACACACACTGACCATCACTAAAATATACACACACACTGACCCTCACTAAATATATACACACACACTGACCCTCACTAAAATATACACACACACTGACCCTCACTAAAATATACACACACACTGACCCTCACTAAAATATACACACACACTGACCATCACTAAAATATACACACACACTGACCCTCACTAAAATACACACACACACTGACCCTCACTAAATATACAAACATATCACACACACACTGACCATCACTAAAATATACACACACACTGACCCTCACTAAAATATACACACACACTGACCCTCACTAATATATACACACACACTGACCCTCACTAATATAAACACACACACTGACCCTCACTAATATATACACACACACTGACCCTCACAAACATATACACTGTGGGGGGCTGATGACCCCCATCAATACCTTTCCCCTTTTCCTCCCGCTAGTCTACGGATGTGACTATTGAAAATCCCTTTGTCAACATAAAATATATCTAGTAGCTCATTGGATAATTATTATAATAGGTATACCAGAGCTCTGTCATCTCTCCAGTCCTCACTTCCCTCCTCCTCCCTGTGTGTGTGTGTGTGTGTGTGTGTGTGTGTGTGTGTGTGTGTGTGTGTGTGTGTGTGTGTGTGTGTGTGTGTGTGTGTGTGTGTGTGTGTGTGTGTGTGTGTGTGTGTGTGTGTGTGTGTGTGTGCAATGCAAACCATCTCTGTTACACACTGTTTTCCCTTACTCGTCTGCTGACTGGATGACCCCCACTCCGTGTGTGTGTGTTTCCCTGTTATGTATTTGTGAGTACCTGGCCATCTGAGACGGGCAAAGTTTTGGACGCCTTCACCCAGGCTCTCTGCCCGACCCTGATAAGTGTGTGTGGAGAGAGGGTCACACATGAAATGGTCTCCCTCCTGCCCTTTCATCTCCTCCAGCCCAGTGCTCAGCCCTGGCAGGACACCCCGAGAGAGAGAGAGAGAGTGTGTGTGTGTGTGTGTGTGTGTGTGTGTGTGTGTGTGTGTGTGTGGATGTATGTGTGTGTGTGTGGTGTGTGTGTGTGTGGACGTATGTGTGTGTGTGGACGTATGTGTGTGTGTGTGTGTGTGTGTGTGTGGACGTGTGTGTGTGTGTGGACGTGTGTGTGTGTGTGGACGTATGTGTGTGTGTGTGGACGTATGTGTGTGTGTGTGTGTGTGTGTGGACGTATGTGTGTGTGTGTGTGTGTGTGGACGTATGTGTGTGTGGACGTGTGTGTGTGTGTGTGGACACGTGTGTGTGTGTGGACGTATGTGTGTGTGGACGTGTGTGTGTGTGGACGTATGTGTGTGTGTGTGTGTGTGGATGTATGAGTGTGTGTGTGTGTGTGGACGTGTGTGTGTGTGGATGTATGTGTGTGTGTGTGTGTGTGTGTGTGTGTGTGTGTGTGTGTGTGTGTGTGTGTGTGGACGTGTGAGGACAAGACCAGCACTGTGATTACCAGGCCTGACAAGTGGAGCTGGAAGAGAGAGAGAGATGGAGTGGTACAGAGAGGGAGGTATAGAGAGACAGAGTGAGATAAACACCGTAGGGAAAGAGAAGGAAAGAGGGAAGGAAAGAGAGAAGGGGGAGAGAGAAGGAGGGAAAGGGAGAGAGAAGGAAAGAGAGAAGGAAGGGAGAGGGTTGGGTAAAGAGGAGAGAATGAAGAGATGAGAGGTAGAGAGGCCAAACGACATCAGAACATAATTTGTACAGCTGTGCCCATCCTGTGCTGTGTTGGCCAGACTGGAGAGGGTCTCAGCCAGACCAGGTGTGTGTCTTCATCGTCCATCAGGGATCTCTGTCTTTCTCTCTCCTCCACCTCTCCCCACCAATCTCTCTCCCCCTCTCTTTCTCTCTCCTCCCTCTCTCCCCCCGTCTCTCTCCCCCTCTCTTTCTCTCTCCTCCACCTCCCCACCCATCTCTCTCCCCCTCTCTTTCTCTCTCCTCCACCTCTCCCCACCAATCTCTCTCCCCCTCTCTTTCTCTCTCCTCCCCTCTCCCCCCGTCTCTCTCCCCCCTCTCTTTCTCTCTCCTCCACCTCTCCCCACCCATCTCTCTCCCCCTCTCTTTCTCTCTCCTCCACCTCTCCCCACCCATCTCTCTCTCCCCCTCATCTCTTTATCCCCCTCCACCTCTCCCCCTCATCTCTCCCCCTCCATCTCTCTCCCCCTCCACCCCCCATCTCCTTCCCCCTCCATCCTCTCCCCCTCCACCTCTCCCCCTCCATCTCTCTCCCCCCTCCCCTCCTCTCCCCCTCCACCCCTCTCCCCCTCCATCTCTCTCCCCCTCCATCTCTCTCCCCCTCCATCTCCCTCATCCCCCCTCCCCTCTCCCCCTCCATCTCTCTCCCCCTCCCCTCTCCCCCTCCATCTCTCCTCTCCCCTCCATCTCTCTCCCCCTCCACCTCTCCCCCCTCATCTCTCCCCTCCATCTCTCCCCCTCATCTCTCCCCCTCCTCTCTCTCCCCCTCCATCTCTCTCCCCCCCATCTCCTTCCCCCCTCCACCTCTCCCCCTCCACCTCTCCCCCTCCATCTCTCTCCATCCCCCTCCATCTCTCTCCCCCTCCCCCTCTCCCCCTCCATCTCTCTCTCCCTCCCCCTCCATCTCTCTCCCCCCTCCATCTCTCTCCCCCTCCATCTCTCTCCCCCTCCACCTCTCTCCCCCTCCATCTCTCCCTCCTCCATGTCATGCCCCTCTCTCCCCCTCCATCTCCTCACCCCTCCATATCTATCCCCCTATATCTCTCCCCCTCCACCTCTCCCCCTCCATCTGTCTCCCCCTCCACCTCTCCCCCTCCATCTCTCTGCAAACCCCCTCCACTCTGTCCCCTCCTCTGACTCTACCCCTCCATCTCTCTCCCCCTCCACCTCTCCCCTCAATCTCTACCCCTCCATCTCTCTCTCTAGTCTGATAGTTTTATTCCAGTATGTATACTCAGTGTCATGCCCCTCTCTTCCCAAACAGCTTATTCAATCCAGATCACTATCTCCCTCACATATATATGTATATATCTTTACTGTGTGTGTGTGTGTGTGTGTGTGTGTGTGTGTGTGTGTGTGTGTGTGTGTGTGTGTGTGTGTGTGTGTGTGTGTGTGTGTGTGTGTGTGTGTGGATCTGTTATCCTAGTGTGCTCAGGCAGAAATCAGAGATATGACTGAACTGTTGTCCAAACTCCTGCTGACTGAGTTACCCACTGTTGTCCCTGCTGACTGAGTTACCCCTGCTGACTCCTGCTGACTGAGTTACCCACTGTTGTCCCTTACTCCTGTGACTGTTACCCCTGTTGTCCCTTACTCCTGCTGACTGAGTTACCCACTGTTGTCCCTTACTCCTGCTGACTGAGTTACCCACTGTTGTCCCTTACTCCTGCTGACTGAGTTACCCACTGTTGTCCCTTACTCCTGCTGACTTACCCACTGTTGTCCCTTACTCCTGCTGACTGAGTTACCCACTGTTGTCCCTTACTCCTGCTGACTGAGTTACCCACTGTTGTCCCTTACTCCTGCTGACTGAGTTACCCACTGTTGTCCCTGAGTTACCCACTACTCCTGCTGACTGAGTTACCCACTGTTGTCCCTTACTCCTGCTGACTGAGTTACCCACTGTTGTCCCTTACTCCTGCTGACTGAGTTACCCACTGTTGTCCCTTACTCCTGCTGACTGAGTTACCCACTGTTGTCCCTTACTCCTGCTGACTGAGTTACCCACTGTTGTCCCTTACTCCTGCTGACTGAGTTACCCACTGTTGTCCCTTACTCCTGCTGACTGAGTTACCCACACTTCTTCTGTGTTGCAAGTTATGTTTCAATACTCCTGCTGACTGAGAGATATATTCTGCATCTATCCATTGTGTGTGTGTGTGTGTGTGTGTGTGTGTGTGTGTGTGTGTGTGTGTGTGTGTGTGTGTGTGTGTGTGTGTGTGTGTGTGTGTGTGTGTGTGTGTGTGTGTGTGTGTGTGTGTGTGTGCTTATCTGTGTATATACAGAGCCTTCAGAACGTATTCATACCCCTTGACTTATTCCACATTGTGTTATTACAGCCTGAATTCAAAGTGGATTAATAGATACAGTGGGGCAACAAAGTATTTAGTCAGCCACCAATTGTGAAAGTTCTCCCACTTAAAAAGATGAGAGAGGCCTGTAATGTTCATCATAGGTACACTTCAACTATGACAGACAAAATGAGAAAAAAATATCCAGAAAATCACATTGTAGGATTTTTAATGAATTTATTTGCAAATTATGGTGGAAAATAAGTATTTGGTCACCTACAAACAAGCAAGATTTCTGGCTCTCACAGACCTGTAACTTCTTCTTTAAGAGGCTCCTCTGTCCTCCACTCGTTACCTGTATTAATGGCACCTGTTTGAACTTGTTATCAGTATAAAAGACACCTGTCCACAACCTCAAACAGTCACACTCCAAACTCCACTATGGCCAAGACCAAAGAGCTGTCAAAGGACAACAGAAACAAAATTGTAGACCTGCACCAGGCTGGGAAGACTGAATCTGCAATAGGTAAGCAGCTTGGTTTGAAGAAATCAACTGTTGGAGCAATTATTAGGAAATGGAAGACATACAAGACCACTGATAATCTCCCTCGATCTGGGGCTCCACGCAAGATCTCACCCCGTGGGGTCAAAATGATCACAAGAACGGTGAGCAAAAATCCCAGAACCACACAGGGGGACCTAGTGAATGACCTGCAGAGAGCTGGGACCAAAGTAACAAAGCCTACCATCAGTAACACACTATGCCTCCAGGGACTCAAATCCTGCAGTGCCAGATGTGTCCCCCTGCTTAAGCCAGTACATGTCCAGGCCCGTCTGAAGTTTGCTAGAGAGCATTTGGATGATCCAGAAGAAGATTGAGAGTATGTCATATGGTCAGATGAAACCAAAATATAACTTTTTGGTTCAAAAAAATCAACTCGTCGTGTTTGGAGGACAAAGAATGCTGAGTTGCATCCAATGAACACCATACCTACTGTGAAGCATGGGGGTGGAAACATCATGCTTTGGGGCTGTTTTTCTGCAAAGGGACCAGGACGACTGATCCGTGTAAAGGAAAGAATGACTGGGGCCATGTATCGTGAGATTTTGAGTGAAAACCTTCCATCAGCAAGGGCATTGAAGATGAAACGTGGCTGGATCTTTCAGCATGACAATGATCCCAAACACACCACCCGGGCAACAAAGGAGTGGCTTCGTAAGGCATTTCAAGGTCCTGGAGTGGCCTAGCCAGTCTCCAGATCTCAACCCCATAGAAAATCTTTGGAGGGAGTTGAAAGTCTGTGTTGCCCAGCAACAGCCCCAAAACATCACTGCTCTAGAGGAGATCTGCATGGAGGAATAGGCCAAAATACCAGCAACAGTGTGTGAAAACCTTGTGAAGACTTACAGAAAATGTTTGACCTCTGTCATTGCCAACAAAGGGTATATAACAAAGTATTGAGATAAACTTTTGTTATTGACCAAATACTTAATTTCCACCATAATTTGCAAATAAATTCATTAAAAGTCCTACAATGTGATTTTCTGGATTTTTTTCCCTCATTTTGTCTGTCATAGTTGAAGTGTACCTATGATGAAAATTACAGGCCTCTCTCATCTTTTTAAGTGGGAGAACTTGCACAATTGGTGGCTGACTAAACCATTTTTTGCCCCACTGTATATGTTTTTTCTCATCCATCTACACAAAATATCCCATAATGACAAAGTGAAAATGTGTTTTTAGAAATGTTTGCAATTGTATTGAAAATGAAGAACAGAAATATCTAATTGGCATAATTATTCACACCGTTAAATCAATAGATGTTAGAGTCACCCAGCGGCTAAATCAATACATGTTAGAGTCACCCAGCGGTTAAATCAATACAGAGTCACCCAGCGGTTAAATCAATACATGTTAGAGTCACCCAGCGGTTAAATCAATACATGTTAGAGTCACCCAGCGGTTAAATCAATACAGAGTTAAATCAATACATGTTAGAGTCACCCAGCGGTTAAATCAATACATGTTAGAGTCACCCAGCGGTTAAATCAATACAGAGTCACCCAGCGGTTAAATCAATACATGTTAGAGTCACCCAGCGGTTAAATCAATACATGTTAGAGTCACCCAGCGGTTAAATCAATAGATGTTAGAGTCACCCAGCGGTTAAATCAATACATGTTAGAGTCACCCAGCGGCTAAATCAATACATGTTAGAGTCACCCAGCGGTTAAATCAATACATGTTAGAGTCACCCAGCGGTTAAATCAATACATGTTAGAGTCACCCAGCGGTTACAGCTGTGAGTGTTTCTGGGTGAGTCTCTAAGAGCTTTCCACGCCTGGGTTGTACAACATTTGCCCATTTTTTTATTCTTCAAGCTCTGTCAAGTTGGTTGTTGATCGTTGCTAGACAACCATTCTCAAGTCTCGCTGTAGATTTTCAAGCAGATTTAAGACAAAACTAGGGGCCTCCCAAGTGGCGCAGCGGTCTAAGGCACTGCATCGTGATCCCTGGCTGTGTCACAACCGGCCGTGATGGGGAGTCCCATAGGGCCGCGTACAATTGGCCCATCGTTGTCCTGGTTAGGGGAGGGTTTGGTCCAGCGTTGTTCTGGTTAGGGGAGGGTTTGGTCCAGCATTCTGGTTAGGGGAGGGTTTGGCCCAGCGTCATCCTGGTTAGGGGAGGGTTTGGTCCAGCGTTGTTCTGGTTAGGGGAGGGTTTGGCCCAGCATCGTCTGGTTAGGGGGGAGGGTTTGGCCCAGCGTTGTCCTGGTTAGGGGAGGGTTTGGCCCAGCGTTGTTCTGGTTATGGGAGGGTTTGGCCCAGCGTCATCCTGGTTAGGGGAGGGTTTGGCCCAGCGTTCTGGTTAGGGGAGGGTTTGGTCCAGCATTCTGGTTAGGGAGGGTTTGGTCCAGCTGGTTAGGGTTCTGGTTAGGGAGGGGGGAGGGTTTGGCCCAGCGTTGTTCTGGTTAGGGAGGGGGGGAGGGTTTGGCCCAGCATTGTTCTGGTTAGGGAGGGTTTTGGTTAGGGAGGGTTTGGCCCTGTTGTTCTGGTTAGGGAGGGTTTGGCCCAGCGTCGTCCTGGTTAGGGGAGGGTTTGGCCCAGCGCCATTCCTGGTTAGGGAGGGTTTGGCCCAGGGCGTTGTTCTGGTTAGCGTTGTCCTGGGGGAGGGTTTGGCCCAGCGTCGTCCTGGTTAGGGGAGGTTTGGCCCAGTCCTGGTTGTTCTGGTTAGGGAGGGTTTGGCCCAGCGTTGTTCTGGTTAGGGGAGGGTTTGGCCCAGCGTCGTCCTGGTTAGGGAGGGTTTGGCCCAGCGCGTCCAGCGTCATCCTGGTTAGGGGAGGGTTTGGCCCAGCTGGTTAGGGAGGGTTTGGCCCAGCGTTATGGGAGGGTTTGGTTGGCCCAGCGTTGTTCTGGTTAGGGGGAGGGTTTGGGGGAGGGTTTGGCCCAGCATTCTGGTTAGGGGAGGGTTTGGCCCATCGTTGTTCTGGTTAGCGTCGTCCTGGTTAGGGGAGGGTTTGGCGTCCTGGTTAGGGGAGGGTTTGGCCCAGCGTTGTTCTGGTTAGGGAGGGTTTGGCCCAGCGTCGTCCTGGTTAGGGAGGGTTTGGCCCAGCGTCGTCCTGGTTAGGGGAGGGTTTGGCCCAGCGTTGTTCTGGTTTGGGAGGGTTTGGCCCAGCGTCATCCTGGTTAGGGGAGGGTTTGGCCCAGCGTTCTGGTTAGGGAGGGTTTGGTCCAGCGTTCTGGTTAGGGAGGGTTTGGCCCATCGTTGTTCTGGTTAGGGGAGGGTTTGGCCCAGCGTCGTCCTGGTTAGGGAGGGTTTGGCCCAGTGTCGTCCTGGTTAGGGGAGGGTTTGGCCCAGCGTTGTTCTGGTTAGGGGAGGGTTTGGCCCAGCGTTGTTCTGGTTAGGGAGGGTTTGGCCCAGTGTTGTTCCTGGTTAGGGAGGGTTTGGCCCAGTGTCGTCCTGGTTAGGGAGGGTTTGGCCCAGCGTTGTTCTGGTTAGGGAGGGTTTGGCCCAGTGTCATCCTGGTTAGGGGAGGGTTTGGCCCAGCGTTGTTCTGGTTAGGGGAGGGTTTGGCCCATCGTTGTCCTGGTTAGGGGAGGGTTTGGCCCAGCGTCGTCCTGGTTAGGGGAGGGTCATTGGTGCGGCACATTGGTGCGGCACATTGGTGCGGCTGGCTTCCGGGGTGAGCAGGCGGGTCTTTAAGAAGTGCGGTTAGTCGGGTCATGACTCGACCTCCGCGTCCCGAGCCCGTTGGGGAGTTGCAGAGATGAGACCAGATCAAAATTAGGGGAAATATATATGTTTTGTTTAATGTGTTGTAACTCAGCCACTCAGGAACATTTACTGTCGTCATGGTAAGCAACTCCAGTGTAGATTTGGCCTTGTGTTTTAGGTTATTGTCCTGCTGAAAGGTGAGTTGATCTCCCAGTGGCGTTTGGAAAGCAGACTGAGCCAGGTTTTCCTCTAGGATTTACCCTGTGCTTAGCTCTATTTCATTTATTTTTATCCTAAAGAACTCCCTAGTTCTTTACGATGACAAGCATACCCATAACATGATGCAGCCACCACCATGAAGAGTGGTACTTAGTGATGTGTTGTGTTGGATTTGCCCCATTCAGGACATAAAGTACATTTCTTTTACACATCTATTCAGGCTTCCTTCTTTTCACTCTGTCAATTAGGTTAGTAGTGTGGAGTAACTACAATGTTGTTGGTCCATCCTCAGTGTTCTCCTGTTTTAAAGTCTCCATTGACCTCATGGTGAAATCTC
>NW_024609756.1:197500-207500 GCF_018296145.1 Oncorhynchus tshawytscha
TCCTGTTCCTTTCAGGAGTGGAATAAGCCCAGAGAGAGAGTCACTCCTGTTCCTTTCAGAAGTGGAATAGGCCCAGAGAGTCGCTCCTGTTCCTTTCAGAAGTGGAATAAGCCCAGAGAGAGAGTCCCTCCTGTTCCTTTCAGAAGTGGAATAAGCCCAGAGAGTCACTCCTGTTCCTTTCAGAAGTGGAATAAGCTCAGAGAGAGAGTCGCTCCTGTTCCTTTCAGAAGTGGAATAAGCCCAGAGAGAGAGTCCCTCCTGTTCCTTTCAGAAGTGGAATAAGCCCACTGCCAGAGAAGGAGTCTAATTGCTGACATACTAAATCCATCATTTGAAACTAAGCAGACAAATTGCTATTGTTGTACACACACACACACACACACACACACACACACACACACACACACACACACACCACACACACACCTGCACACACCCCTGCTGAACTATCTGTCTACAACACACACACACACACTGAACACACACACACACACACTGAACTATCTCTCACACACACACAACACACACACACACCCCTGCTGAACTATCTCTCTACAACACACACACACACCCCTGCTGAACTATCTCTCTACAACACACACACAACCCCTGCTGAACTATCTACAACACACACACACACCCCTGCTGAACTATCTCTCTACATCTCTCTACAACACACACACACACACCCCTGCTGAACTATCTCTCTACAACACACACACACACCCCTGCTGAACTATCTCTCTACAACACACACACACACCCCTGCTGAACTATCTCTCTCTCTGAACTATCTCTCTAACACACACACACACCCCTGCTGAACTATCTCTCTACAACACACACACACACCCCTGCTGAACTATCTCTCTACAACACACACACACACCCCTGCTGAACTATCTCTCTCTACACACACACACACACCCCTGCTGAACTATCTCTCTACTGAACACACACACACACACCCCTGCTGAACTATCTCTCTACAACACACACACACACCCCTGAACTATCTCTCTACAACACACACACACACCCCTGCTGAACTATCTCTGAACTACAACACACACACACACCCCTGCTGAACTATCTCTCTACAACACACACACACACCCCTGCTGAACTATCTCTACAACACACACACACCCCTGCTGAACTATCTCTCTACAACACACACACACCCCTGCTGAACTATCTCTCTACAACACACACACACACCCCTGCTGAACTATCTCTACAACACACACACACACCCCTGCTGAACTATCTCTCTACAACACACAACACCCCTGCTGAACTATCTCTCTACACACACACACACACACCCCTGCTGAACTATCTACAACACACACACACACCCCTGCTGAACTATCTCTCTACAACACACACACACACCCCTGGAACTATCTCTCTACAACACACACACACACCCCTGCTGAACTATCTCTCTACAACACACACACACACCCCTGCTGAACTATCTCTCTACAACACACACACACACCCCTGCTGAACTATCTCTCTACAACACACACACACACATCTCCATCTCCAGCAGTGGAACGTGTTTCCCCTAATTGTCAACTTTAATCCAACGCTTCACCTCTTATTAAGTGTTGGTCTGATGTCCTCTCTCTGCTCCTTTCCCCTTATTGGGCCCACTGCAGCTACTAATAATGCACTGTTTTCTCTCTCTGTGTGTGTGTGTGTGTGTGTGTGTGTGTGTGTGTGTGTGTGTGTGTGTGTGTGTGTGTGTGTGTGTGTGTGTGTGTGTGTGTGTGTGTGTGTGTGTGTGTGTCCTTCTGATAAGGAGTAGTTTCTAAACAGTAGCTTCTCAACACGTTCCATTATAAAACAATAGCATCGCCAAGTCTTTGCATAATCTGAATTCATTTCCTGACTCATCTGGGTTTTGTTGAAACTTAATTGCCTTTTTAATTTTCTTTTGTCTCCCGAGTGAGAGAGAAACAAACATACAACGTACCGAAGTAAATCATCTCTCCTGTTGGCATCTCGGCACTACTGACAGTGTGTGTGACTGTATAAACAATGCCTGTGTGTGTGTGTGTCCAGAACAATGCAGAGCGTCTGCGCAGGGCGACAGAGAGACTGCGTGGTCCTGTAGTCTTCAGTCAGGAGCCAGCTGTCAGGAAAACACAGCTGAGGTCCTTCAGCCAGTATGTGGAGGTCAGGCCAGGTGAGAGAGACGCACACATCTCCACACACACACACACACACACACATGTATAAATACACACACATAAATACACACACACACAGTAGACACTATCCCTCCTCTCCCCATGGCACCATACAGTGTCTCTCTCAGAACACACCCCTCTGTGGTTGTATGTGTGGTCTCTAAAGGTGTCTCACTGTGTGGCCCATGAGGTGTGAATGTCTCACAAATCAGGTTCAACATCTTACTCTCCCTCCCTCCCCCTCTCTCCCTCCCTATCCCTCTGACCCTCTCTCCCTCCCTATCCCTCTGACCCTCTCTCCCTCCCTATCCCTCTCTCTCTCCTCTCTCCCTCCCTATCCCTATCTCCCCCTCCCTCCCTCCCTATCCCTATCTCCCCCTCCCTCCCTCCCCTCTCTCTCTCCTCTCCCTCCCTATCCCTCTGACCTTCTCTCCCTCTCTCCTTCCCTCATTTTATCCCTCTCTCTCTCCTCTCTCCTCTCTCCCTCCCTATCCCTCTCTCTCCTCTCTCCCTCCCTATCCCTCTCTCTCTCCCCTCCTCCCTCTCCCTCTCCCTCTCTCTCCCCTCCTATCCCTCTCCTCTCTCGCTCACTATCCCTCTCTCTCTCTCCTCTCTCGCTCACTATCCCTCTCTCTCTCCTCTCTCCTCTCTCCCTCACTATCCCTCTCTCTCTCTCCCCCTCCCTCCCTCTCTCTCTCCTCTCTCCCTCACTATCTCTCTCTCTCTCTCTCTCCCTCCCTCTGTCCCTCTCTGCCCCCCTCCCTCTGACCCTCTCTGTCCCCCTCCCATCCCTCTCTTCTTGTCTTCCAGAGGTAAAGCGTCAGAGATCAGTACCAGAGGATCAGAGACGGACGGGCGAGGAGAGAGGACTGGCACCAGACACCGATGCTCGCAAGCCTTATGAAGATGAAGTAATTTATGCATAGATAATTCATCTCTCTTTCCATCCCTCCTTCCCTACATCCCTCCTTCCCTTCCTCCCTCCTCTCTTTCCATCCCTCCTTCCCTCCATCCCTCCTTCCCTACATCACTCCTTCCCTTCCTCCCTCCTCACGTTCTATCCTCCTTTCCTCCATCCCTCCTTCCCTACATCCCTCCTTCCCTTCCTCCCTCCTCTCTTTCCATCCCTCCTTCCCTTCCTCCCTCCTCTCGTTCCATCCTCCTTCCCTCCATCCCTCCTTCCCTACATCCCTCCTTCCCTTCCTCCCTCCTCTCATTCCATCCTCCTTCCCTCCATCCCTCCTTCCCTACATCCCTCCTTCCCTTCCTCCCTCCTCTCTTTCATCCCTCTTTCCCTACATACCTCCTTCCCTTCCTCCTTCCTCTCTTTCCCTCCCTCTTTCCCTCCCTCCCTCCCTCCCTCCCTCCCTCCCTCCCTCCCTCCCTCCCTCCCTCCCTCCTTCCCTCCTTCCCTCCCTCCCTCCCTCTGATAAGGTGGATCATTTCCCTAGTCTTGCTCAGACGTGGTCTCCTGAAAACGCTGGGGACAAGAGGCTCTTTCCTCCTCTTCTTCTTCCTGTCTTTTGTATGTGTCTTTAGATGTCAGCCTGGCGCACCGTAAAGCCTCTGCATCAGCCCTTCACCTGCCCCATAACTGGCAGATAACTGGCCTATAACTGGCAGATAACTGGCCTATAACTGGCCTATAACTGGTCCATAACTGGCAGATAACTTGCCCATAACTGCCCTATAACTGGCCCCTAACTGGCCCATAACTGGCAGATAACTGGCCTATAACTGGCTTATAACTGACCTATAACTGTCCCATAACTGACCTATAACTGGCCTATAACTGGCCTATAACTGGCCCATAATTGACCTATAACTGGCCTATAACTGGCAGATAACTGGCCCTATAATTGACCTATAACTGGCTTATAACTGACCTATAACTGGCTTATAACTGACCTATAACTGTCCTATAACTGGCCTATAACTGGCCTATAACTGACCTATAACTAACCATAATGGCAGATAATTGACCTATAACTGACCTTTAACTGGCAGATAACTGGCCTATAACTGACCTATAACTGGCCTATAACTGACCTATAACTGACCTATAACTGGCAGATAACTGGCCTATAACTGGCCTATAAATAACCTATAACGGACCTATAACTGACCTATAGCTGGCAGATAACTGGCCTGGCAGATAACTGGCCTATAACTGGCAGATAACTGGCCTATAACTGGCAGATAACTGCCTATAACTGGCCTATAACTGGCAGATAACTGGCCTATAACTGACCTATAACTGGCAGATAACTGGCAGATAACTGGCCTATAACTGGCAGATAACTGGCCTATAACTGGCCTATAAACTGACCTATAACTGGACCTATAACTGGCAGATAACTGGCAGATAACTGGCAGATAACTGGCCGATAACTGGCCTATAACTGGCCTATAACTGGCAGATAACTGGCCTATAACTGGCAGATAACTGGCAGATAACTGGCCTATAACGGGCCTATAACTGGCCTATAACTGGCAGATAACTGGCAGATAACTGGCAGATAACTGGCCTATAACTGGCAGATAACTGGCCTATAACTGGCAGATAACTGGCAGATAACTGGCCTATAACTGGCCTATAACGGGCCTATAACTGGCCTATAACTGGCAGATAACTGGCAGATAACTGGCCTATAACTGGCCTATAACGGGCCTATAACTGGCCTATAACTGGCCTATAACTAGATAACTGACCTATAACTGGCCTATAACTGACCTATAACTGACCTATAACTGGCAGATAACTGGCCTATAACTGGCCTATAAATAACCTATAACTGACCTATAACTGACCTATAGCTGGCAGATAACTGGCCTATAACTGGCAGATAACTGGCAGATAACTGGCCTATAACTGGCCTATAACTGTCAGATAACTGGCAGATAACTGGCAGATAACTGGCAGATAACTGGCCTATAACGGGCCTATAACTGGCCTATAACTGGCAGATAACTGGCCTATAACTGGCAGACAACTGGCAGATAACTGGCTATAACTGGCCTATAACTGGCCTATAACGGGCCTATAACTGGCCAATAACTGGCAGATAACTGGCAGATAACTGGCCTATAACTGGCAGATAACTGGCCTATAACTGGCAGATAACTGGCAGATAACTGGCCTATAACTGGCAGAGAACTGGTAGATAACTGGCCTATAACTGGCCTATAACTGGCCTATAACTGGCAGATAACTGGCAGATAACTGGCAGATAACGGGCCTATAACTGGCCTATAACTGGCCTATAACTGGCAGATAACTGGCCTATAACGGGCCTATAACTGGCCTATAACTGGCAGATAACTGGCCTATAACTGGCAGATAACTGGCAGATAACTGGCCTATAACTGGCCTATAACTGGCCTATAACGGGCCTATAACTGGCCAATAACTGGCAGATAACTGGCCTATAACGGGCCTATAACTGCCAGATAATTGGCAGATAACTGGCCTATAACTGGCAGATACTGGCCTATAACTGGCCTATAACTGGCCTATAACTGGCAGATAACTGGCAGATACTGGCAGATACTGGCAGATAACTGGCCTATAACTGGCAGATAACTGGCCTATAACTGGCAGATACTGGCAGATAACTGGCCTATAACTGGCAGATAACTGGCCTACAACTGGCAGATAACTGGCCTATAACTGGCAGATAACTGGCCTATAACTGGCCTATAACGGGCCTATAACTGCCAGATAATTGGCAGATAACTGGCCTATAACTGGCAGATACTGGCCTATAACTGGCCTATAGCTGGCAGATAACTGGCAGATACTGGCAGATACTGGCAGATAACTGGCCTATAACTGGCAGATAACTGGCCTATAACTGGCAGATACTGGCAGATAACTGGCCTATAACTGGCCTATAACGGGCCTATAACTGGCCTATAACTGGCCTATAACTGGCAGATAACTGACCTATAACTGGCCTATAGCTGGCAGATAACTGGCAGATACTGGCAGATACTGGCAGATAACTGGCCTATAACGGGCCTATAACTGGCCTATAACTGGCAGATAACTGGCAGATAACTGGCCTATAACTGGCCTATAACGGGCCTATAACTGGCCTATAACTGGCAGATAACTGGCCTATAACTGGCCTATAAATAACCTATAACTGACCTATAACTGACCTATAGCTGGCAGATAACTGGCCTATAACGGGCAGATAACTGGCAGATAACTGGCCTATAACTGGCCTATAACTGTCAGATAACTGTCAGATAACTGGCAGATAACTGGCAGATAACTGGCCTATAACGGGCCTATAACTGGCCTATAACTGGCAGATAACTGGCCTATAACTGGCAGACAACTGGCAGATAACTGGCCTATAACTGGCCTATAACTGGCCTATAACGGGCCTATAACTGGCCAATAACTGGCAGATAACTGGCAGATAACTGGCCTATAACTGGCAGATAACTGGCCTATAACTGGCAGATAACTGGCAGATAACTGGCCTATACCTGGCAGAGAACTGGTAGATAACTGGCCTATAACGGGCCTATAACTGGCCTATAACTGGCAGATAACTGGCAGATAACTGGCCTATAACTGGCCTATAACTGGCCTATAACTGGCCTATAACTGGCAGATAACTGGCCTATAACGGGCCTATAACTGGCCTATAACTGGCAGATAACTGGCCTATAACTGGCCTATAACTGGCCTATAACTGGCCAATAACTGGCAGATAACTGGCCTATAACGGGCCTATAACTGCCAGATAACTGGCAGATAACTGGCCTATAACTGGCAGATACTGGCCTATAACTGGCCTATAACTGGCCTATAACTGGCAGATAACTGGCAGATACTGGCAGATACTGGCAGATAACTGGCCTATAACTGGCAGATAACTGGCCTATAACTGGCAGATACTGGCAGATAACTGGCCTATAACTGGCAGATAACTGGCCTACAACTGGCAGATAACTGGCAGATAACTGGCCTATAACTCCTATAACGGGCCTATAACTGCCAGATAATTGGCAGATAACTGGCCTATAACTGGCAGATACTGGCCTATAACTGGCCTATAACTGGCCTATAGCTGGCAGATAACTGGCAGATACTGGCAGATACTGGCAGATAACTGGCCTATAACTGGCAGATAACTGGCCTATAACTGGCAGATACTGGCAGATAACTGGCCTATAACTGGCAGATACTGGCATATACTCCCAGATAACTGGCAGATACTGGCAGATAACTGGCAGATAACTGGCAGATAACTGGCCTATAACTGGCAGATAACTGGCCTATCCTGGCAGATACTGGCCTATAACTGGCTCCTGGCAGATAACTGGCCTATAACCCAGATATCATATACTGGCAGATAACTGGCCTATAACTGGCAGATACTGGCAGATAACTGGCAGATAACTGGCAGATAACTGGCCTATAACTCTCCCCAGATCCTGGCCTATAACTGGCCTATAACTGGCAGATAACTGGCCGATACTGGCTGATAACTGGCAGTAAACTGGCCTATAACTGGCAGATAACTGGCCTATAACTGGCAGATAACTGGCAGATAACTGGCCTATAACTGGCAGATAACTGGCCTATAACTGGCAGATAAATGGCAGATAACAGGCCTATAACTGGCAGATAACTGGCAGGTAACTGGCCCATAACTGGCAGATAACTGGCCATAACTCCGATAACTGGCCTATAACTGGCAGATAACTGGCCTATAACTGGCAGATAACTGGCCCATAACTGGCAGATAACTGGCCTATAACTGGCCGATAACTGGCAGATAACTGGCAGATAACTGGCCTATAACTGGCAGATAACTGGCAGATAACTGGCAGATAAAGGACAAGAGAAACAACAAGAGGAAGAAAGAAGGAAAAATGTCCCGCTTTTCTCTTTTCCCAACTCTCTTCTCATCTCCCCATCCTCCCCTCCCCCCTCCTCCCCCCTCCCCCATCCTCCCCTCCCCCTCCTCAATCCTCCCCTCCTCACCCTCCCCTCCTCCTCCTCCCCTCCTCCATCCTCCCCTCCTCCATCCTCCCCTCCTCCATCCTCCCCTCCCCATCCTCCCCCCCCCCCATCCTCCCCTCCCTCCATCCTCCCCCTCCATCCTTCCCTCCTCCATCCCCCCTCCTCCTCCCCCCTCCCTCCCCATCCCCCTCCTCCTCCTCCTCCTCCCCTCCCTCCTCCCTCCCCTCCATCCTCCCCTCCTCCATCCTCCTCCTCCTCCCTCCTCCTCCTCCTCCTCCCCTCTCTCCTCTCCTCCCTCCTCTCCCCTCCTCCTCCTCCATCCCCTCCATCCTCCCCTCCCTCCATCCTCCCCTCCTCCATCCCTCTCTCCATCCTCCCCTCCTCCTCCCTCTCCTCCATCCCTCCCCTCCTCCATCCTCCCCTCTCCTCCATCCCTCTCTCCTCTCCCCATCCTCCCCTACTCTCCTCCATCCCTCTCTCCTCTCCCCATCCTCCCCTCCTCTCCTCCATCCCTCTCTCCTCTCCTTTAGATATGTCAATCAGAGACCACTTCTTCATTCCCCTCCACAAAGAGATATCCTGTATTGATCTAAGGAAGAGAGGAGGAGGGTGAGGGGATTTTAATTATTACAGTAGCAAGATACCACTGCTCAGAGACAGAGACAGAGACAGAGAGAGAGAGAATGACTACTTACTTGTGTCACAGGAGACTCAGAGTCCTCTGCCTCGCTCTCCTCCCCCCTCTCCTACCTCCCTGACTCCCCCTCTCCTACCTCCCTGACTCCCCCTCTCCTACCTCCCTGACTCCCCCCCTCTCCTACCTCCCTGACCCCCCTCTCCTACCTCCCTGACCCCCTCTCCTACCTCCCTGACCCCCCCTCTCCTACCTCCCTGACCCCCCCCTCTCCTACCTCCCTGACTCCCCCTCTCCTACCTCCCTGACTCCCCCTCTCCTACCTCCCTGACCCCCTCTCCTACCTCCCTGACTCCCCCTCTCCTACCTCCCTGACTCCCCCTCTCCTGCCTCCCTGACCCCCCTTCTCCCCTACCTCCCTGACCCTCCCTGACTCCCCCTCTCCCCTACCTCCCTGACCCCCTTACCTCCCTCTCTCCCCTACCTCCCTGACTCCCCCTACCTCCCTGACCCCCCCTACCTCCCTGACCTCCCCCTACCTCCCTGACTCCCCCTCTCCCCTACCTCCCTGACCCCCTACCCCCTGACTCCCCCCCTCCCCTACCTCCCTGACCCCCTACCTCCCTGACTCCCCCTCTCCCCTACCTCCCTGACCCCCTACCTCCCTGACTCCCCCTCTCCCCTACCTCCCTGACTCCCCCCTACCTCCCCTGACTCCCCCCCTCTCCCTACCTCCCTCTCTCCCCTACCTCCCTGACCCCCCCTCTCCCCTACCTCCCTGACCCCCCCTCTCCCCTACCTCCCTGACTCCCCCCTCTCCCCTACCTCCCTCTCTCCCCTACCTCCCTGACTCCCCCCCCCCCCTCTCCCCTACCTCCCTGACCACCCCTCTCCCCTACCTCCCTGACCACCCCTCTCCCCTACCTCCCTGACCCCCTACCTCCCTGACCCCCTACCTCCCTGACCCCCCCTACCTCCCTGACTCCCCTGCCGGTCCCTGAGGTTAATGGGTGTTCAACCTTTCCATTATCCCCATCAGTCCTGAATTAGCTGCTGAATGATGTGTGTATTAATATAATATATATGGTAATGTCTCAGGTCTAATTAAGGCTGGGTCCAGGCCGCCATGCAAGGGAATGGTCTGATCATGTGTAAAATTGATTTGAGGAGGAGAAA